>NC_041384.1:156507668-156563626 GCF_002162155.2 Triticum dicoccoides | reverse complement strand
CCCGAAGGTTTCATTCCATTTGGACTCCGTTTGATATTCCTTTTCTTCAAAACCCTAAAATAGGCAAAAAAAACAACAATTCTGGGATGGGCCTCCGGTTAATAGGTTAGTCCCAAAAATAATATAAAAGTGGATAATAAAGACCAATAATGTCCAAAATAGTAGATAAAATAGCATGGAGCAATCAAAAATTATAGATACGTTGGAGACGTATCAAATAGTAATTTCAACTCTTGGAACATCTCATATGCTCCGTTGCATTCAAAACGTCTTTCAAGCCCCGATTCTAAGCTGTAAAGCATGGTGCACTAAACTATCAAGTAGTCATCATATCGAGCTTGCCAAACATTCATAACGTGTTCATCTGCGCCTACAATCGGTCTGTCACCTAGTGGTGCATCAAGGACATAATTCTTCTGTGCAGCAATGAGGATAATCCTTAGATCATGGGTCCAATCCGCATCATTGCTACTAACATCTTTCAACTTAGTTTTCTCTAGGAACATATCAAAAATAAAACAGGGGAGCTAAACGCGAGCTTTTGATCTACAACATAGATATGCTAATACTACCAGGACTAATTTCGTGATAAATTTAAAGTTCAATTAATCATATTACTTAAGAACTCCCACTTAGATAGACATCCCTCTAATCATCTAAGTGATCACATGATACATATCAACTAAACCATGTTCGATCATCATGTGAGATGGAGTAGTTTTCAATGGTGAACATCACCATGTTGATCATATCTACTATATGATTCACGCTCGACCTTTCGGTCTCAGTGTTCCGAGGCCATATCTGCATATGCTAGGGTTGTCAAGTTTAACCCGAGTATTCTGCGTGTGCAAAACTGGCTTGCACCCGTTGTATGTGAACATAGAGCTTATGACACCCGATCATCACGTGGTGTCTCGGCACGACGAACTTTTGCAACGGTGCATACTCAGGGAGAACACTTATACCTTGAAATTTAGTGAGAGATCATCTTATAATGCTACCGTCGAACTAAGCAAAATAAGATGCATAAAGGATAAACATCACATGCAATCAATATAAGTGATATGATATGGCCATCATCATCTTGTGCCTTTGATCTCCATCTCCAAAGCACCGTCATGATCACCATCGTCACCGGTGCGACACCTTGATCTCCATTGTAGCATCGTTGTCGTCTCACCAACTATTGCTTCTACGACTATCGCTACCTCTTAGCGATAAATTAAAGCAATTACATGGCGATTGCATTTCATACAATAAAGCGACAACCATATGGCTCCTGCCAGTTGCCGATAACTCCATTACAAAACATGATCATCTCATACAATAAAATTTAGCATCATGTCTTGACCATATCAAATCACAACATGCCCTGCAAAAACAAGTTAGACGTCCTCTATGTTGTTGCAAGTTTTACGTGGCTACTACGGGATGAGAAAGAACCGTTCTTACCTACGCATCAAAAGCGAAACGAATTTTCATCAAGTATGTGTTGTTTTTACCTTCAACAAGGACCGGGCGTAGCCACACTCGATTCAACTAAAGTTGGAGAAACTGACACCCGCCAGCCACCTGTGTGCGAAGCACGTCGGTAGAACCAGTCTCGTGAAAGCATACACGTAATGTCGGTCTGGGCCGCTTAATCCAACAATACCGTCGAATCAAAGTATGACATGCTGGTAAGCAGTATGACTATTATCACCCACAACTCACTTGTGTTCTACTCGTGCATATAACATCTACGCATAAAACTGGCTCAGATGCCATTGTTGGGGAACGTAGTAATTTCAAAAAAATTCCTACGCACACGCAAGATCATGGTGATGCATAGCAACAAGAGGGAGAGTGTTGTCTACGTACCCTTTTAGACCATAAGCAGAAGCGTTATGACAATGCGGTTGATGTAGTCGTACGTCTTCACGATCGACCGATCCTAGCACCGAAAGTACGGCACCTCCGCGATCTGCACACGTTTGGCTCGGCGATGTCCCACGAACTCACGACCAGCAGAGTGTCGAGGGACAGCTTCATCAGCACGACAGCATGATGACGGTGATGATGAAGCTACCAGCGCAGGGCTTCGCCTAAGCAATACGACGATATGACCGCGGTGGATTATGGTGGAGGGGGGCACCACACACCGCTAAGAGATCAATGATCAACTTGTGTCTATGGGGTGCCCCTTGGCCACGTATATAAAGGATGGAGGGAGGAGGAGGTCGGCCCTCATAGGACGCGCCCAAAGTGTGGAGTCCTACTAGGACTCCCTAGTCATAGTAGGATCCCACCTCCCACATGGAATAGGAAAAAGGGAAGGGGAAGGAGAAGAAAGGAAGGGGGCACCCCCTTTCCCTAGTCCAATTCGGATCAGTCCAGGGGGAAGGGGCGCGGCCACCCTTGAGGCCTTTCTCTCATTTCCCGTATGGCCCATTAAGGCCCAATACGAATTCCCGTAACTCTTTGGTACTCCAGAAAATACCCGAATCACTCGAAACCTTTCCGATGTCCGAATATAGCCTTCCAATATATCGATCTTTACGTCTCGACCATTTTGAGACTCCTCATCATGTCCCTGATCTCATCTGAGGCTCCGAACAAACTTCGGTCATCAAATCGCATAACTCATAGTACAAATCGTCATAGAACGTTCAGCGTGCGGACCCTATGGGTTCGAGAACTATGTAGACATGACCGAGACTCATCTATGGTCAATAACCAGTAGCAGAACCTAGATGCTCATATTGGTTCCTACATATTCTACGAAGATCTTTATCGGTCAATCCGCATAACAAGATACGTTGTTCCCTTTTTCATCGGAATGTTACTTGCCGGAGATTCAATCGTCGGTATCTCAATACCTAGTTCAATCTCGTTACCGGCAATTCTCTTTATTCGTTTCGTAATGCATCATCCCACAACTAACTCATTAGTTACATTGCTTGAAAGGCTTATAGTGATGTGCATTACCTAGAGGGCCCAGAGATACCTCTCCGACAATCGAGGTGACAAATCCTAATCTCGATCTATGCCAACTCAACAAGTACCATCGGAGACACATGTATATCACCTTTATAATCACTCGGTTATGTTGTGATGTTTGGTATCACACAAAGTGTTCCTCCGGTATCCGGAAGTTGCATAATCTCATAGTCATAGGAATATGTATAGGTCATGAAGAAAGCAATAGCAATATACTAAACGATCAAGTGCTAAGCTAACGGAATGGGTCAAGTCAATCACATCATTCTCTAATGATGTGATCCCGTTAGTCAAAGACAACTCATGTCTATGGCTACGCAACTTAACCATCTTTGATTCAACGAGCTAGTAAAGTAGAGACATACTAGTGACACTCTGTTTGTCTATGTATCCACACATGTACTAAGTTTCCGATTAATACAATTCTAGCATGAATAATAGACATTTATCATGAAATAAGGAAATAAATAATAACTTTACTATTGCCTCTAGGGCATATTTCCTTCCGTCCTTGAGAGTTTGCTTCATCTATAGCAATTGAGCACAACACGATCCAGCAGCAATGTACTCAGCTTCAGCAGTAGACAGTGATACGTAGTTTTGTTTCTTCGAAGACCAATAGACCAAGGATCGTCTGAGGAAATGACATGTGCCTGATGTTGACTTGTGGTCCACACGATCACCAGCATAGTCTGAGTCTGAATATCCAATGAGATCAAAAGCCGAGCCCTTGGGATACCATAATCCAAGTGTTGGAGTGTGATTCCTTTGGTGTAGCTTGAAAACGGGCACACATGCAAACACTAAGCATAATATATGGCGTAGATGCACATAAATACAATAAAGAACCAATCATGGAGCAGTATACCTTTTTTTATCAAAGTTACCATTTTCATCAGTGCATAGATGGCCATTTGCGGGCATAGGGATTTTGATGCCTTTGCAATCTTGCATGCCGAATTTCCTCAATACATCCTTGAGGTATTTTTCCTGAGATATGAATATGCCATTGCGCTGTTGACGAATCTGAAGACCTAAGAAGAATTTCAATTCTCCCATCATAGACATTTGATATTCTTCACTCGTCATGTAGGCAAATTCATCACTGTAAAGTTGGTCAGTATAGCCAAAGATGATATCATCAACATATATTTGGCACACGAATAATTCATCATCATAAGCTTTGGTGAAAAGAGTTGGGTCAAGTGAACCGGGTTTGAAGCCTTTCTTCATGAGGAATTCCTTCAAAGTATCATACCATGCCCGAGGGGCCTGCTTGAGGCCATAGAGGGCCTTATTGAGTCTGAAGATTTTGTCAGGATGCTTTGGATCTTCAAAACCTGGGGTTGAGCAACATATACTTCTTCCTCAAGCTTACCATTGAGGAATGCACTTTTCACATCCATTTGATATAAGAGGATATTATGATGGTTAGCATAAGCAAGTAATATGCGAATTGCTTCAAGTCTAGCAACAGGTGCAAAAGTTTCATCGAAATCAATTACTTCAACCTGTGTGTAGCCTTGAGCTACAAGTCGTGCCTTATTCCTCACCACAAGGCCATTTTCATCTTGCATGTTGCGGTAGATCCATTTTGTGTCGATGATATTGTGCTTGCGAGGGTCTGGTCGCTTGACAAGTTCCCAGACGTTGTTGAGCTCGAACTGATGTAATTCCTCTTGCATAGCTTGAATCCACTCGGGCTGCAAAAATGCTTCATCTACCTTAGTGGGCTATGTGATAGAGATGAAACCAAAGTGCCCACAAAATTTAGATAAAGGTGAAGCTTTTGAGCGTGTGAGAGGACCTGGTGTGTTGATGTCGATGATGATTTTCTCAATCTGCACTTCATTAGCAACGCCGGGATGAGCTGGTTGATGATGAGGAATTTGCTCAGCATTTTCTTTAGAGCCATTTTCTTCAAAAACGCCAGCATGATGTTCTTCACGTTCTGGAATGACTTCTTCAGCAGATTCTTCGGTAGGAATGACATCCTCAGTAGACTTGAACTTAATAGATTCCTCAGGTGGTATTTCATCCATCACATGAGGTAGGTGCTCTCTTTGCGAGCCATTAGTTTCATTGAACCGCACATCTACAGTTTCAACAACCTTTGTGGTGATAGGTGTTGAAGACTCTGTAGGTGTGTGAGTCCTTACCATAACCAAGCATAAAACCTTCATGTGCTTCTGGTGCAAATTTAGAACTTTGATGAGGATCTCTAATCCAGCATTTAGCACCGAAGACTTTGAAATAACTCACATTGGGTTTCTTGTCAGTGAGGAGTTCATATGCAGTCTTCTTGAAGAATATGTGAAGATATACTCTGTTGATGATGTGGCACGCATTATCGATTGCCTCAGGCCAGAAGCGAGGAGGCGTCTTGTACTCATCAAACATAGTGTGGGCCATCTCAACAAGAGTCCTGTTCTTGCGCTCCACGATGCCATTCTACTGAGGAGTATAAGGAGCAGATAACTCATGAGTAATACCAAGTTGGTTGAAGCCCTCGAGGAAAATCGTTTGAAGACTTCCTGCACTTCAGTTTTGTAAGTGATGATATGCACCCATGTATAACGAGAATAATCATCAACAATGACAAAGCCATATAAAGATGCAACATTAGTAAATGTGGCATAGTGAGTAGGGCCAAAGAGATCCATGTGAAGCAATTCAAATGGACGAGTGGTAGTCATGATGGTATTTGAGGGATGCTTGGCCTTGGTCATCTTTCCAGCTTCACAAGCTCCACATAAATGGTCCTTGAGGAATTTGACACCCTCGATGCCAATGACATGCTTTTTCTTTGCGAGCGTGTGCAAGTTCCTCATCCCAGCATGACCAAGTCATCGATGCCATAGCCAGCCTTCTGAAGCTTTTGCAAGTAGACATGTAGCAGGTTGTGGTCATGTAGAGAAATCAACAATATACAAATCTCCTCTCCTAAAGCCTTCAAAGACTTTGGAATTGTCAGCTTCCATGATCACAACACAATGATACTTGCCAAAGACAACAACCATATCAAGATCACAAAGCATTGAGATAGACATGAGGTTGAACCCTAAGGACTCGACAAGCATGACTTTGTCCATGTGTCGATCCTTTGAGATTGCAACCTTACCTAGACCCAATACCTTGCTTTTGCCTTTGTCAGCATAGGTGATATGCTTCAGATGCGATGGAGATAAGGGAGCGTCCATTAATAGATTCTTGTCACCAGTCATGTGATTTGTACATCCACTATCGAGGAACCACTTAGTGGCTTTGGGTTGATCATTCTGCAGATGAATTAGTGCAGCTTACGAACTCATATACTTCATTAGTGAAGAATATGACATCAAATTCATCAGATCAATTTCATCAAACAATAGAACAGATATAGCAAATTGAGGACGTGAGAAATGGAAATTCATTTCTTCATGATTAGCTTGCGTCCTTTCAAGCACATTCAGGTCTCCAGCATATTCTTCAGACGTTTAAGTACATCTGGAGACCTGACCCTGCATAAGAGATTAGTTCTTTTTCTTCACCACCCACATCTGAAGGGGTGGCAAAGAGTTCATCATTCTACGAGATCCATAAGAGAAAGGTGGCATAGATGCCAATCCACTTCGTTTCGCATAAGAGGGGTTAGGGTAAGCATATGAGTAAGCAAAGAAATTCTTCGAGGATTTATGAACATAACGATTTGAAGAATAGTGCACATATCCATAATCCTTAGCCTTTCCCTGCGAAATAGAGGTATTAGCACGACGATGTTCATGTGAGGACTTTGATCCATGTGAGGAATGTGGTCCATATGAGGACTTGGATCCATATGAAGAATTTGATTTGGGGTTCCTATTCTTCACAGGTGGTGTCATGATGACATTCACCTGAAGACTTTCAAGGCACCTTTTGGGAACCCAAATTTTCTTCATAGGGGGGCCGTTCCTGCAGTTAGTGCCAACATATCTAGCAAATACTTCACCATTCTGATTTTTGAACAGTTTGTAATTGGAGTCAAATGACTCATCAGAAGAATATGAAGATTCACATGTAAAGCCAGATAAAGTAGATGGATCCTCTAAAGGTCCCATTGCATCAACCCATGAGGTTTTGGGATACTGTAGGTTTCCAGTAGGTCCCATCAGCATTGAGTTTCCTCTCACTTTCCTAGGGTTCTTGTTGAGGATCTGCTTTTTAAGCACATCACAAAGAGCCTGATGCCCTTTGAGGCTTTTGTACATGCCTGTCACGTACAATTCCTTCAGCCCTGCATGGTCAATGATACTTGCAGCATCCTCAGATGAGGAATTAGTGATAGTAGAGACAGTTGAAGAATTTGCAACAATAGAAGCATTTGAACATTCAAGTGAAGAATTAGAAGATTCACGTTCAATGCATTTCAAACATGGAGGAATAAACTCTTCCTGAGTAGCGCTGATTTGTTGAGCAAGTAATGAATCACGCTCCTTCTAAAGATCTTCATAACTCACTCTTAACTGCTCAATATCTTGCTTTCTTTGTAGAAATTCATAAGAAAGCTTCTCATGATCAGATAATAGAGCATTATGATGACCCTGAAGATTGTCAAACTTGGACTAGAGTCCGTGAAGACTTTCAGCCAAAGCTTTAGAACAATCCATTTCTTCACCCAACATATCATCACTCTCATCTAGCATGTTTTGAACTTTTTTCAAAGCTCTTTGTTGTTTAGTGGAAAGGGAATCAAGTTTGATTAACTGGGTCCAAATTCATCACCAGATTCATCATCACTAGACTCAGATAAGTAGCATTCAGTTACCTTGGCACCTTTTTCCATAAGGCATGGTGCAGAGGATGATGATTCTGGATTGAAAGTCATAGCCTTGCGCGATTCCACGACATCCTCAAACCAGGGTTCATGGTGAGATCGATGGCCTTCATAGACCTCAAAGAGTCGGTCCCAGATGAGCTTCACATGGCAGAGATGCATAACATTCCCGAACTGATTTTGTGTCAAGTCGGAGCAGATGATGTCCTTCTCCGTGAGCTTGAGTAGCATGTAGTTGCGAATATCGTCAGCCTCCGCCATCTTGCATAGGTCAGTAAGACCAATCTCAGTGACGGTCCAGAGTTCGTTGTTCAACGAAATGAGGCGCTTCTTCATCATGGCCTTCCACTTGGGATAATCATGACCGTCAAAGATGGGGCATGTCACAGTCTTCATTCCTGTGGTCGACATAACTAAAACTCCATGCGGTTAAACCAAAATCACACAGAACAAGGGAGTACCTTGCTCGGATACCAATTGAAAGTGTGTTAAGTCGACTAGAGAGGGGTGAATAGGCGATTTTTATGAATTCTTCACTGAGGATGTCAGGGTGAGGAAATTTCTGAGCGAAGAACTACTTGCAGCGGAATAAGTACTCAGATGCATACATGACATAACATAAACATGGATATCATGATGAAATGAAATCAGACACAGAGTACAGAAAGCATAAGCACATGATAAAACAAGCTGAAGACAAACAGACTGAAGAAATTGAACTGAGGAAATTGAGAAAGTCTACAATCAAAGTCTTCAAACATATATGAACAAGTACACAACACAGTAATGAAGAAATGAAAGGGTTGAGGAAATTGAACCAGTAAGCTTGGTGAAGACAATGATTTGGTAGACCAGTTCCAACTCCTGTGACAGTTGTACGTCTGGTTAGAGTGGCTAGGTATTTAAACCTGAGGACACACAGTCCTCACCATATTCTCCTTGAACTAAGGTCACATAGACCTCGTCCCATCACACGTGGCAAGTCTTCAGGTGACTTCCAAACCTTCACAAACTTGTTCACCCGGCTATCCACAATTTCCTCTTGGATGCTCTAGACCATGACGCCTAACAGTTTGGAGGATGCACAGTCCTCAAAGGTAACAAGCGTCAGTTCCACACAGGAACAATCTCTTCAGCGATGCTCAATCACTTTGGGTTTGTAGGTGTTTGGTTTGGGTTTTCGGGTTTTTCCTCACTTGATGATTTTCGCTCAAAGTCCTCGGAAGATGGGATGCTCTTAATGAAAAGTGTCAGTTTCTCGTGGAGCAGCCAACCAGCTAGTGGTTGTAGGGGGAGGCTATTTATAGCCTAGGGAGCAGCCCGACATGATAAGACTTAAATGCCCTTCAATGATATGACCGTTAGGTGGGTAGATATTTTTGGGACAGCTGGCGCATAGAACAACAACGGTCGGAAATTTGACTATCAAATTCCTCGGGGCTATCATGTTAGTCACTTATAGGCAATCCGCACCGGCGAATTCCTAACTCCTCAGTCAGAACAAATTCCTCAGAGACCAGAAGAACTTCGTCTCTGTAACTGAAGAAATTGACTAAACTGTATGAGATTTCCAATGGCTACACTCGAAGGGATTGGTAGGTGTAGGATTTTGAGATGAGCATCACTTGGAAACTTTTCCTTAGTTTTACCTCGACCCCGTTTAACAGTACGGTGTTTCCTATGACTCAGGAAAGATAAAATGAAACTACGAAAACAAAAGTCTTCACGCTTCATGTTCCTCGTATGAATATCAAGTCTTCATGGTCATACCAATTTCTTCACTTTCAAAGTTTTCAGAAAGTCTTCAGAAATCCAAAGTCTTCAGTCGAAGACATTCATTTTTAGGGGTCGACTTTCTCTGTAAATATCAAACTCATCATAGACTTATAGACCTGTGTACACTCACAAACACATTAATCCCTTAACCTATAAGTCTTCAATACACCAAAATCACTAAGGGGCACTTGATGCACTTACACATGTCATTGTTCTTATTGCATTACTCCATTTCTCCATGAACTTAATGCACTAGATGCATGCTAGATAGCGGTCGATGTGTGGAGTAATAGTAGTAGATGCAGGCAGTAGTCGGTCTACTAATCTTGGACGTGATGCCTATGTAATGATCATTGCCTGGATATCGTGATGATTATTTGAAGTTCTATCAATTTCCCAACAGTAATTCATTTACCCACCGTTTTCTATTTTTCTTGAGAGAAGCCACTAGTGAAATCTACAACCCCCGGGTCTCTTCTTTAATATATTTGCCTTTGTGATATACTTTTATTTTCAGATCTATTAAACCAAAAATACAAAAATATCTTGCTGCACTTTATTTTATTTGGCGTTCGATCTATCAATTATTACAACTTACTCATGTCCGTTTGCCAATTTCTGGTGCCGTTACCCGAAAGGGATTGACAACCCCTTTAACACGTCGGGTTGCGAGTATTTGTTATTTGTGTGCAGGTGCTATTTACGTAGTGTTGCTTGGTTCTCCTACTGGCTTGATAACCTTGGTCTCATCATTGAGAGAAATACCTACTGTTGTTGTGTTGCATCATCCCTTCCTCTTTGGGGAAATATCGACATAGTTCTAGCAGACATCAAAAGGAATTTCTGGCACTGATGCAGGGGAGGATCATCAACATCTACCAGGTTCTTCCTAATCACAAATCTCATCTCCTCGCAATTTACATTATTTGTCATTGAATTAAGCCATCTGTACTGACCTTTTTACCTTGTTTTGACCCGGAATACAAACCGTTAGCTGACCTTTTGTTTACAAAACATGTGCAGGCCCACGAAGCAAGAATCTGAGCCAAGACAACATGACTAAACTGAAGGCGGTGTATACTTTAGTGGAGCAACTATACATTGGCACACAACGGGCACTTGCCGCTATCTCTCCTACAAATCAAGGACCCAACCGGCTCAGTGATGTCTTAAAAAGCTGTCAATCTTACCCGCCAGGTTCCAAGAAGTCAAGCGATCCTATGCCAGAGCCGGAGCTTTGACTGCCCTGAGCCGCTCCAAGGCTTGGGTGCCAGATCTAGACCCGGCGGATGTAGCCAGAGGGTACCCGGGTCTCTGTTTGAGCAGGATGACTTCGTTGATTGTGTGAGGGAGGTGCGACCTCAGGCCACCATTCTCGAAGATGAAACAAATATCGATAAATACCAGCCGGGTTTTGATTTGGACAATAAGAAGATGGTGACTCCCTCCTACAAGGTGACCGACCTTATCTCGCCGGTTGGTCAACATACATTTGCTCCGGATGTTGATCCAGCCGGCTTGATTGATGAAGAAGCAGAATTTATTGCTGTGAACGGTTTTGACTAGTCAAAACCCAGCTTCCAATCAGCAGAAGGCGGTGAACCGGCGATGGAGGAGTGAGGACCATCTTCATGGGCTTTTAAAAGCCTTGTAATAGATTAACTTTGAAAACACTGCATATTTTGCCTATGCCATCACACATAAGATACCGTGTGTTACTCTGTGCTTTCTGATGTTAATATATGCATCATATTTTTGATTATCTCTGCAATTCTTCAGCTCTGTTCCTGTAGATAAAAAGGAAAAAACTGGCTTGGCGGTTTAGTACCGAACGGGTCAGAACACCCGGTTTATAGCCAATATTTTTATCATAGTAGAAAACAGAACCAGACGAAAAAAGAAAACAAGGTTGAAATAACCTTTGATTAATACAGAAGGAAACTATTCATAAATAATAGCCATACCTGTATCTTTGACCTCCGGACCACCGGTTTATATGACCCGGGTGATGATGTTGATAATCTAGTCTTTTTGAGAAGTCAATGCTTCTGAATGCTTAATGATTATCATGCCCTGGCGGCTTGTTGTCATATAGTCAAACCGGTGAAAAGACCATGCTGATTATTTTGAAACTGAGACAACAAAAAACCAATAAGACAAATATTAGGTGGTAAACAAAATTAACCTTGTAACTGAAGGTTGGGGGTTTCCGATTCGAATACGATCAGTAAATCGGACCAAAGGGATTAAGCTAAGGTTAGAATACGACCATATAGCCCCCAGTGGCTTTGGCGTTGCGCTGATCAAGAGGGTACCGACAGCTATGTTCTCTTTGGTTCGAATACGACCTATGTTTGAACAGGAAGCCCCCAAATGACCTTGAGAGGTTTTTAACGACCCTGATTCGAATACGATCCAAGTTGGACTCAAAAGGGGTTAAGCTATGATTCGAATACGATCAAGAAGCCCCCTAGTGAGATTGGATTTTGAGCCGATCAAGAGGGTTATGACAGCTATGTTATCTTTGGTTCGAATACGACCTATGTTTGAATAGGAAGCCCCCAAGTGACCATGATAATTTACAGCTAGATTCAAATACGATCATAAGCCGGACCAAAAAGGTTAGACTTGATTCAGATATGATCAGCTCCTTAATAGTCATATTAATTAAAAGATAATAAAGATATGTAATCTTTGAAAAGGAAAAAGATTGAGGTCATGCTTTATTACTTATCATAGTATATACACCATCAAAGTATGTACATGATGAGAGCCGGTGGCTCAGGTGTAGTATGGCCGAAGCTGAGCAATGTTCCATGGCCGACGGGTCTCCTCCTCCGACTTACGTGAGTCTTTATGCTCTCGAACGTCAATGAGGTAATATGACCCGTTGTTTAAGTTCTTGCTAACCACAAAGGGTCCTTCCCAAGGCGGGGATAGCTTGTGTGCATCTGACAGATCCTGGATGAGCTGGAGCACCAAGTCACCTTCTTGAAAAGTACTGGAGTTAACCCGACGGCTGTGATAATGGCGCAGGTCCTGTTGATAAATTGCTGATCGAGCCATTGCTAAGTCTCTTTCCTCATCCAACAAGTCAAGTGCATCATGTCTGGCTTGCTCAATATTAGCTTCAACATAAGCTGCCACACGGGGCGAGTCATGACGGATGTCACTAGGCAACACCGCTTTCGCTCCATAAACCATGAAGAAAGGTGTATAACCTGTAGACCTGTTAGGAGTGGTGTTGATACTCCACAGCACCGAGGGTAACTCCTCCACCCAACAACCCGGCGTTTGCTGCAAGGGAACCATAAGCTGGGGCTTGAGACCTTTTAAGATTTCCTGATTTGCTCTTTCAGCTTGGCCGTTGGATTGAGGATGAGCTACAGAAGAAACATCAAGTCGGATATGCTCACGTTGACAAAACTCCTTCATAGCCCCTTGGGATAGATTAGTGCCATCGTTAGTGATAATGCTGTATGGAAAACCAAAACGAAAATCACCTTTTTCATGAACTGAACCGCCGTGGCCGCATCACACTTACTGGCTCTGCCTCAACCCACTTTGTGAATTTGTCAACTGCCACTAAAAGATGTGTATTTTTATCCTTAGACCTTTTGAAAGGCCCAACCATGTCAAGCCCCCAGACCGCAAACTGCCAGGTAATTGGAATCATCCGCAACTCTTGAGCCGGCACATGTGCTTGCCGTGCAAATTTTTGACATCCATCACACCTACTGACCAGATCTTCTGCATCAGCATGAGCCGTTAACCGGTAAAAACCATGATGAAAAGCCTTGGCCACAAGAGATTTTGACCCGACGTGATAACCACAATCGCCTTCATGGATCTCACGAAGTATTTCTTGGCCTTCTTCAGGAGAAACACACCGCTGAAACGCTCTGGAGACGCTGTGATGGTATAATTCTTCGTCAGAAATCGTCATTGACTTAGACCACTATAACGCCCATGATGCGGCTACAGCTCCCATGTGTCGAAGCACAACTTAGAGGCATAACCACATTGTAAGCAATATCGCAAGTGGGGTAATCTTCACACAACCCATGTAAAAAAATAAGGGAAAGAGATACATAGTTGGCTTACACTCGCCACGTCACACAATATCATAAATATCATTACATTCATCCAGATACAATCAAGGTCCGACTATAGAACCAAAATAAAAGAACAACCCCAAATGCAACAAAGTCCCCGATCGCCCCAACTGGGCACCACTACTCATCATCTAGAAAGGAAATGTAGTATCGTCCCGAGTCCTCATCGAACTCCCACTTGAGCTCAGTTGAATCTCCTGGAGCGGTATCATCGGTCCCTGCATCTGGTTTTGGAAGTAATCTGTGAGTCACGGGGACTCAGCAATCTCACACCCTCACGATCAAGACTAAACCAGCAAAGCCACCCGAATGTGCCGACAAATCCCGATAGGAGCTGCACATATCTCGTTCTCAGGGCACACCAGATTGTCCAAGGTTCTGGTAGGCCAGCCCAGAGTTGCCCCTGGTGGCCACCGGCAGCTGACAGGTTGGACCAACACTCAGAGGAGCACTGGCCCGGGGGTTTAAATAAAGATGACCCTTGAGTCCGCGGAACCCAAGGGAAAAAGAGGCTAGGTGGCAAATGGTAAAACTAATGTTGGGCATTGCTGGAGGAGTTTTATTCAAGGCAAACTGTCAAGGGGTTCCCATTATAACCCAACCGTGTAAGGAACGCAAAATCAAGGAACATAACACCGGTATGACGGAAACTAGGGCGGCAAGAGTGGAACAAAACACCAGGCATAAGGCCAAGACTTCCACCCTTTACCAAGTATATAGGTTCATTAAAATAGACAAGATATAATAATGATATCCCAACAATAAACATGTTCCAACAAGGAACAAACTCCAATCTTCACCTGCAACTAGCAACGCTATAAGAGGGGCTGAGCAAAGCGGTAACATAGCCAAACAACGATTTTCTAGGACAAGGTGGGTTAGAGGTTTGACATGGCAATATGGGAGGCATGATAAGAAAGATGGTAGGTATCATAGCATAGGCATAGCAAAAGAGCGAGCATCTAGCAAGAAAAGATAGAAGTGATTTCGAGGGTATGGTCATCTTGCCTGCAAAGTTCTCCGAGTTGACGTTATCTTGATCCTTGTAAACGTACTCAACGGGCTCCTCGATCACGTACTCGTCTCCCGACTGTACCCAAAGCAAGAACACAAGCAAAGGGAGACACAATCAACCACGTGCAATGCACAAGCAACATGATGCAAAACATGGCATGATATGCGGGATGTGATATGTGATGCATATGCATATTTCGGAAAGGAAAGATTGAACCTGGCCTCAACTTGTAAATCCAATAGTGCCACTGGAAAGAGGAGTTGATTTCGGTCGAAATCAATATAAAGATCACCAGAATCGGATGCACGGTTTGCAAATGACAAGCAAAACAAATATGGCACCGATCTGCGATTAACAACACGAGACCATCTAAATGCATCAAGAACAACAAGCTACTGCACTCTAACATAGCAACAGAATACATGGCAGGGGTCCACTCAAGATGCTTAACAAAAGATGAACACTGAGCTACGGCTAATTCACTCAATAGCAGGTTCAAACAAGCATGGCAAAAGTGCAAAAGATATCAGGTTACAAACTTAGTGAAAATAACATGTCAGGAATTTAACATCAGGAAGCAATGTTTAGAGCACGATAACAACATGCTACAGGAACATATCATGGCAAAGCAAGGCATGTCATGAAGCTACTCAAAGCATACAACAAAAGTCCCTTACTGACTATAAGCTAAAAGGGATCAGAAAATGCAATGGCAACCATGTGAACATAGCAATTATCGTTAACAGATTCCGACTTAGAAGAAAACTGGAACATGGTAAAACAGATATTAAGTAGGCATGTTTACGAGCTCAATGCACTCACCACAAGGCATTGCATGACAAACTAAGCATACACCCAGCAAGTAGACATGGCATAGAAGTTAAACATGGATAGAACAACAACATAGCATGCATGGATCAACTACAACAAGCTCGGCAAAAATGCTTAACATGTAAACATTCTGCCAGGAACATTTTATAGCAAAAGTAGGGCTCGATTGAGTCAAGCTAGGGTGCTCCATAATTGCAAACAAAGACATGGATGGATAGAGCATAACAATATGTACAAAACATCCTTACTGATCATGCTCAAAAGAGGCATGGATCTCTCTATAGCAACATGAATACATGGCATAAAGATATTGACAGGACAAAGACTTAGAAGATTTCTATGTCCCTGAAATCAGCAACATTACGAGGGCTACTTTGCATGCTTGTGCTAGTCACCACAGAGATCACAAAAATACATGGCATACACCCCTGTAAAGATGGCATGGCATACTTCAAAACACATGTAGGGCACAAGTTCATAGGAGGCACACATCAATCATGGAAAAAATGATAAATGTCCAATTACTAATATGAATCTGAAACTAACAGAAACTAGCACTCGTGCAACAGCATTTAGGGCATCAAGATGAAATCAAATGAACATGGTGCAATGGAATGAAATGAAGTACTCGTTGAGACAAACAATTTGATATGCTACACGCCCAAAACAAAGCCACGGTTGCAGAGATATGATGCTGAGACGAATGCAAAAATTAACGGGGACTACGCAAAAATCAACCCAGATCTAGGGTTCGTCCGGCAAGCGAACCGAGGCGGCGGCGGATCTCGCTGGAGTTGATGTCCGTGCTCGCCGGGGACCGGAGAAGAGGGCTGGCGAGGTCGGGGCGCCGGATCCGGCGAGGTAGGACGGCGGCGAGGGCGGCGGTGGCCGCTGCAGGGCGGCGAGGCGGCGGCCGGAGCGGGCGACGACGGCGATGGCGGGCTTCGGCCGGAGCAGGGCTGCGCGGGGCGGCGGGTGCCAACGCCGGCGAGGAGGCGGATGGGCGGCTCGGCGAAGGATGTTGGCGCGGGCGTCGCGCGGGCTTCGGGGGCTCTGCCTGGGCCGAGCGGGTCGGAGCGGGTGCGGGTGGCGGTGCACCACGTGGTCCCCGACGGTTGGCGCAGCGAAGTGTGTCCGGCGCCGGCGGACGTTGTCCGGCGCGCGGAGGAAGAGGGGAACTAGGGTTAGGGTAAAAAAGATCCGGGAATTTCGGAGGGGGGCTATATTTATAGGTAGAGGGAGCTAGGAGGCTCCAAATTGAGCACGGTTTGCGGCCACGTGATCGTGATCGAACGGCCTAGATGATGGAGGAGGTTTAAGTGGGTTTTGGGCCACTATGGAGGGGTGTTGGGCTGCAACACACACGAGGCCTTTTCGGTTCCTTGGTTAACCGTTGGAGTATCAAACGAAGTCCAAATGGCACGAAACTTGACAGGCGATCTACCAGTAGTAAACCAAGGCCGCTTGGCAAGTCTCGGTCCAATCCGAAAATGTTTAATACCAGCACACGAAAAGAGGTAGAAAGGGACACCAGAGGACATAGGAGCGCCGGAATGCAAAACGGACAACAGGGAAAATGCTCGGATGCATGAGACAAACACGTATGCAAATGCGATGCACATGATGACATGATATGAGATGCATGACAAAGACAAAAGTACACGAAGACAAAAACCCGACAACGAGGAAATATCATAACTTAGTGCCGAAAATGGCAAGAGTTGGAATACAAATATGGCAGGTTACATACGGGGTGTTACAACCGCCGGGTTATCTGTCGGGCCAGGGTCTCATCCACTGGCAACTCGCCCCGGGTCATGTAAGCCAAGAACGGCAATGTCCAATCTGGGATGACGTGAAGAGCCGCCACCAACTGTGCCTTCGGGTCAGGAACGGCCAGATCTGCTTCTGTAGGCAACTTAACAGACGGGTTATGCATTACATCCAAAAAGGTATTAGGTGGCACCGACTTACGCTGAGATCCCAACTGGCTTAAAGCATCAGCCGCTTCGTTCTTCCTACGGTCAATCTGTTCCACCTGATAACCTTTAAAATGTCCTGCAACAGTATCAAGTTCACGGCGATAAGCCACCATGAGAGGGTCCTTGGAATCCCGCTTGCCTGACACCTGTTGAGCCACCAAATCTGAGTCGCCAAGGCAGCGGACCCGGCTTAGTGTAGCGACCCGACCTCAAACGGTCAAGTCTCTATGCTTCAGTGTCATCCCTGGATTGGTAATGCTGACACACACAATACTCGAAGGATTTATAACAGAGTAGCAATCACAAACTTACTACATCGAATGTCTCCAAAGAGAACTTATTAAAATAACATGGCTAGAGGCCATCTAATGCGATAACAGCGGAAGGCTTGGAAGATAAGTGAGTCCATCAACTCCAACGGCATAGCTGAGCTGAACGGCAATGACCTAACGAGCCTTACTCTTCGTCTGAAAAGTATGCAACATAATACGTTGCAGCCCGAGAACAGGTCAGCACATGGAATATGCTGGCAAAGTAAAACAGTAGAGCAAGAACAGAATAATGCTATCACTACATGCATATTTGGCTGGTGGAAAGCTCTATGGTTACAGTTTTTGCATAAAGCCAATTTTCCCTACAATAAAGGAATATATTTTATTTAACTATCATGGTAGTTGAACAACATTGAGAAGGTAACCCCAACTCAATCCCAATTAAAGTATTTAATAACCCAACAAATTGAATTAAGAGTGATGAGATACATGTGATAACCCAAGTACTAGATACTCAAGATTGTCCATAACCGGGGACACGGCTAACCATGATTAGATTGTACACTCTACAGAGGTTTGTGCACTTTTCCCCACAAGACCCGATCGCCTCCGTTGGAATTCTCGCACTGCAGGGTGTTTGAGAAACGGATGACCGAGACACAGTCTTTCAGAAACATTAACTCTTTACTCCGGTTAGACCATACCAAACCTACAAAACCCACTACCTGCTGATCTACCTCTTCAAGAGCTTCACGTAACTTACTCAACTATGCTAGAGCCCATAATAGCTTATGGCTGCACACGGAAGTTTCTAGCATGAATCATCTCAGTTCCCTTTGAGCCTGGGTGGCCGTCCATAGGAAGATCACACGGGTACCCCGGGATTTCAAAAAAAAAACAGACAACACTGGGTTCCCCAGGTGCCTCAGTCCACCCAGATGTGTATTCAAGTTGCCACCTTAGGTTGAACCATTAATTAACAATCTCACATCTGTCATGGATTTCACTCAAACCCAAACCACGTCTACGAGCATAGCATAGCAATAAGCAATGCGCAGAAGTAACTCCCAAGGGTTTGATATTAACAGGGTAATAGGTTCTACCTCAATAACTACTTCCCAACCCACAAGTTAAAGACATCCTAATCATGCAATGTTTGAGGATTGGAACTAATGCATAAAAACTGGGTATGAAAAGAGTATGATCAATGTGTTACTTGCCTTGCTGACGATCCGCGAAACCTAGAGACTCATAGTAACACGCTTCGCACTCCGGGTGTTCTATCGCAAACAAACAATAACATACATAAGCAATAAGCAAAGATGCACAAGCAAAACTCAAATAAGAGGGGTTGACCAGAAAGTTCAACTTAAGAACTCCGGTATGCAAAAAGAATCAAATCACACGGAGCAACGAAACTCAAACGGTGAGAGAAACAAGATCCGTTTACTAATATGGACCTAGGTCAAATTTTATTGTAGCAAAAACTTGTGCAAGTTGGTTAAACAGAAAGAGGGTCTCGAGACAAAGACCTAGGCGCTTGAATCGCCTGATTCCGTCTAACGAGCGAAAAGATAAACAGAAACTAAGATCGGATCAGAAATCACGATCGAGAATAATCGCGGATAAATCCGACAAAAAGAAAACTGACGAACAGACTAACGAACGAGCATTCGTTAACTGTAACTAACGGGCAAAAACCGTTCGTTAAAACGAACGTACGGATGAACGTCCGGTAATTAGAAGAACCGAGAAAAACCGGCGAACTGATTTAAAAAAACGAACTAGGGTTTTTAAAAAAACCAAACGGTTTTTAAAAAAACCGACAACTCGGGATCCGGTGCGGTACCTCCGGCGAGGCGGGGTTGGGCGGCGGGGCGACGGCTCGTGGGCGGCGGCGGGGTTCGGCGGCGTGGGCGGCGGCTGCAGGCGTGGGCGGTGACGGCTGTGGGGCGGCGGTGGTGTGGTGGTGGGGTGCCGGGGTGGTGCGTATAAATAGGAGGGGGCCACTTGGAGGAGGGGGCAAGGCGCGGCGGAGGCGGAGTCCGGCTCGGACTCTGGCCCGAGCTCGGCGGCGGCGGCGCTCGCGCGTGGGGAGGCTGTGGCGGCGACTTGGGCCGGGGGCCCGGCTGGGTTCGGCCCAGTCGGCGCGGGGAGTTCCTCTTTTTTAAAAAAATAATTTCGCCGACAAAAATAAAATCCTAGAAAATAAAATAAAAATTTAAAAATGCCAAAACAAATTTTCACTATCTAAATAAAATATTTAGAACAAGATGAACATTTTCTTCGCCCTAAAATGCAATTTTGAAAACGAGCAGTTTTTCTAATGCAAATAAAATCCAAATAAAATCAAATAAAATCAAATAACTGATTTTAATACTTTTCCTCCAATATTTCAATTATTTTGGAGAAGTCATATTATCTCCTCTCATTTATTTTAAAATGAAATATTTTTCGGAGAGAAAAATTATTAAAATCAAAAATCCTCGTTTCATTATTTGATAAAAATCAAATATGAAAACCGGGAAATCCCCAACTCTCTCCGAGGGTCCTTGAGCTGCTTAGGATTTCAAGGATTGCGGAACGGAAATGCAATGAAATATAGTATGCATGGATGACCTATGTATAACATTCCAAATTGAAAATTTGGGATGTTACAAACCTACCCCCCTTAAGATGAATCTCGCCCTCGAGATTAGGGTTGGCTAGAAAATAGGTGCGGGTGGTCTCTGCGGAGATCATCCTCTCGTTCCCAGGTGGCTTCATCCTCGGTATGGTGGCTCCACTGAACTTTGCAAAACTTGATAACCTTGCTGCGGGTGACTCGGCTGGCAAACTCAAGAATCTTAACTGGCTTCTCCTCATAAGTCAAATCACTGTCCAACTGAATCGCCTCCAAGGGTACTGTATCTCTTAACGGTATATCGGCCATCTCAGTATGACACTTCTTCAATTGTGAAACGTGAAACACATCGTGAACTCCTGACAATCCCTCAGGTAACTCCAACTTGTAGGCAACTTCTCCCATCGGTTCCAAGACACGATATGGTCCTACAAATGTCAGGGCTAACTTTCCTTTAACTCCAAAACGTTTCACTCCTCACAAGGGTGATACTCGCAAATACGCTCCGTCTCCAATTTCATATGTTACCTCCTTGCATTTCGAGTCTGCGTAACTCTTCTACCTGGACTGAGCAATCTTCAGTCTATCACGAATCAGTTTAACCTTCTCCTCAGACTCCTTGATCAAATCTGGTCCAAACAACTGTCGGTCTCCTACCTCATCCCACATCAACGGCGTTCTGCACCTGCGTCCATACAGGGCTTCAAACGGTGCCATCTTCAAACTGGCTTGGTAGCTATTGTTGTATGAGAAATCTGCGTAAGGCAAGTTGTCATCCCAACTAGATCCATAATCTAGCGCACAAGCTCTCAACATATCTTCCAGTATCTGGTTGACTCTCTCGGTCTGTCCATCCGTCTGCTTGTGAAATGTTGTACTGAACTCCAATCTTGTACCCAAAGTCTGGTGCAACTGATGCCAAAACTTTGAAGTAAACTGTGTTCCTCTATCTGATACGATGGTCCTCGGAACTCCATGCAGACATACGATCCTGGACATATGTATCTTGGCCAACTTCGCACTTGTATAGGTGGTTTTCACTGGGATAAAGTGAGCCACTTTGGTCAAGCGATCAACTACTACCCATATAGAATCATATCCTGCTTTGGTTCTGGGCAATCCGGTAATAAAGTCCATGCCAAGTTTATCCCACTTCCATTCGGGTATTGGCATAGGCTGTAACAATCCTGCTGGCTTCTGATGCTCTGCCTTCACTCTCTGACAAACATCACATACGGCTACATACTCGGCAATATCCTTCTTCATTCCAGTCCACCAGAAACATTCCTTCAAATCCAAATACATCTTGGTGTTTCCGGGGTGTATCGAGTATGGTGAGTCATGAGCTTCCTGAAGTATCAACTTCCTGATCTCTGGGTTATTGGGCACATAAACTCAGTCCTCAAACCATAAGGTATCATGCTCATCCTCGCGAAATCTTTGGCCTTTCCTTTGCTCATCTTCTCCTTTATCTCGGCAATCTCTTTGTCATCCTTCTGAGCTTCTCGAATCTTGCCCAACAATGTTGACTGAACCTCCATTGTTTCAACAAAACCTCTTGGAACAATCTCCAACCAAAGTTCCATAATATCCTCTGCTAACTCCTTCGGCAATCCCTTACTTTCAAGGATATTAGCATAACTCTTTTGGCTCAAAGAGTCTGCTACGACATTGGCCTTTCCTGGATGATAGTGTAGCTTCATGTTGTAATCCTTTATAAGCTCCAGCCATCTCCTCTGCCTAAGGTTCAGCTCCTTCTGTGTGAAAATGTACTTCAAACTCTTATGATCCATGTACACATCACAAAGGTTTCCAATAAGGTAATGTCTCCAAGTCTTTAACGCATGCACTACGGCTGCTAGCTCCAAATCATGCGTGGCATAGTTCAACTCATGAGGTTTTAGTTGTCGTGAGGCCTACGAAACAACTCTTCCGTCCTGCATAAGTACACATCCAAGTCCTAAGCGGGAGGCGTCGCAATACACTTGGAACTCCTTATTTATATCTGGCGGTGTTAGCACTGGGGCTGTAGTCAAACGTTTCTTCAACTCCTGGAAACTTGCCTCGTAATCATCTGTCCATTTAAACTTGGTATCCTTCTTCAATAGTTCAGTCATTGGCTTCGCAATCTTGGAAAAAAATTCAATGAATCTCCGGTAGTATCCTGCGAGTCCAAGGAAACTACGGATCTCGCTAACTGAAGTGGGTGCCAACCATTCAGTGACTGACTGAACCTTTCTGGGGTCCACTGGTATTCCTTCCCCTGATATAACATATCCAAGGAATCCAACTTCCTTCAACCAAAATTCGCATTTTCTAAACATAACATACAACGGGTGTTCCTTGAGTTTCTCGAGAACTAAACGCAAATGCTCCTTGTGCTCCTCTTCATTCTTCGACTATACCATAATATCGTCAATAATCACCACAACAAACTTATCCAAATACTCCATGAACACCTTGTTCATCATGCTCATGAAATAGGCAGGGGCGTTAGTCAGTCCAAACGACATGACCGTATACTCGTATAATCCATACCACGTGGTGAACGCTGTCTTTGGTATATTTTTATCTTGAATCTTCAACTGATGGTATCCCAATCGTAGATCGATCTTGAAAAACACTTTAGCTCCTTGTAGCTGATCAAACAGATCATTGATCATCGGCAGTGGGTACTTATTCTTGATCGTCACTTCATTCAAAGCTCGATAATCAACAACCATCCTTAGGGATTTATCCTTCTTCTCAACCAAAAGCACTGGGGCTCCCCAAGGTGATGAACTTCTTCGAATGTAACCTTTCTCCAATAACTCCTTGATCTGTTTCTTAATTTCCTCCAGATAATTTGCGGGCATCCGATAGGGTCTCTTGGATATTGGCCATGTACCTGGCAATAGCTCTATCAAGAACTCAATGTCTCTATCCGGTGGCATGCCTGGTAACTCCTTTGGAAAAGCATCCGGGTAGTCCTGCACTACAGGCACTTCCTCTTGAACAACTCCCGTTAGGGCATTCACTTGGCTCCTCCTAGGCACATGCCTAGATCTATCTATCTATCTATCTATCTATCTATATCTATCTATACCTATACTAATTCTAGACTCCCTAGAAATTTTGACGTTAATCAGTAATTATGAGCCGTTAATATGGTGGGACCGAATTATTACCGTGAAGATCGGTCCATATAACACTCTCGAAACTTTTCCCAATTCTGAAAAAAAATGATCCAAGGTTTAGAATTCAGCTGCATGGGCAGATAAAAAGGAACGTTTGGTCGGTTGTAAAAATGAATCCATGTACTACTAATCCACCGTTTCTTTCTGTTCTTAAAAATTATTTAAACCAATCTCTATCTCATTTTAAAAAGTATATATCTGGTCATATACTCCATCTATCTCCTTCCGTCCATAAAAAAAGGACTATCTCTTCCATCCATCTTAACTAGAAAGGGGCTATCTCCTTGCGTAAATGAAGGGAAGAAACAAAATGTTTGGGTAGATAAAAAAGAATGACCACGGGACTCCTCTCCTTCTTTCTCTAGCACGGGACTCCTCTGCTTGTGATTCCTGTACAAATCCGCTTCTGCCTCCATGGCGCCATGGATGGCTACGAGGACGAGATCGATTATCCACAGACAGCAGGCTGTGGGCGGGCGAGTGGGTAGAGGCGGGGCGTGCAGATGGCAGGGAACAGTCGGAGCAGGCGCACGCGTGTGCAGGTCGGGCTTGGCCACGGGTGAGCTTCAGGAGACGGCTGCAGCAACAGATCCATGGGGGTAAGGAAGGGGAACTGGAGGAGAGGCTCACGGGGAGGCTACAGGAGAGCTCGAGGAAGCCGAGGATGCATGTCATGCACAAAAATAATCGATCCCACTTGCATGCTTCAACTGCCTGGGATCCCAATGCAAGAGCTAGATGGCCTCCGCTGCCAGCATGCCGTCATGGCGCTCAAGTCCTCCGTCTATCCTAGCAATCAAGGCTGCTGCGTCCTTTCTTCTTTCTTCACAAATTTCATGGAGCATCTAAAATAATTTGGATCATCTCATTAACATATTTGGGGAATATCGGCAAGTTCTTTCTCGCCTGGCTCTACAAAGTCCGGTGTCAATTTGTTGGGTTAGAAGCATACGACTTACTGGAAGTTAGAATTTGAAAAATCTCTTTGTTCATTTGCATATATTAACAAACATGAGGTTGTGGATGATGAGCAGTTGAGGACCGGCCGGTGGCAATCTGTTAGTATTTGAGAACGATGATCCATGATTATTTTGTTCGTACATCTGTTCCACGTACGAATGAAATATTGATTGTTTTGAATTGCTGGAAAGCTTTATGGAGGTATATGTTTTATATTCTGAGCACTAATCATACTGTACTTATATAGAAAGTGTATTTTTGTAGCGACCCGACCCGAATGGATCAAGTGCTCTCTGCTCAGGTGTCATCCCTGGATCAGTAGTGCTGACACCACACAGTACATCGAAGGATTTATAGCAGAGTGGCAATCACACACTTATTACATCGTTGTCTCAAAGAGAACTTTTACAATAAATATGGCTTAAGGCCATCTAATAACGATAACAGCGAAAGACTCGGAAGATAAATGGGTCCATCAACTCCAACGGCATCACTGAGTATAGAACCACGACCTAAAAGCACCTTACTCGTCGTCTGAAAAGTCTGCAACATGAGAAGTTGCAGCCCGAAAACGGGTCACCACATGGAATATGCTGGCAATGTAACACATAGAGAGTAATGGAATGAAATCAGCTATACTATATGCATATATGGCTGGTGGAAAGCTCTATGGTTACAGTTTTGCGTAAAGCCAGTTTTTCCCTACTACAAAGGAATAAATTTATTTAACTATCATGGTAGTTTTTAAACATCGAGAATGGTTGACAGCATTCCGATCCCAATTAAGTGAACAATTAAAACCCAACAACATTAATTAGAAGTAACGTGTTGAGATTCACATGATATTCAAGTACTAGATACTCAAGTTGTCCATAACCGGGGACACGGCTAATCATGATTAGTTTGTACACTCTGCAGAGGTTTGCGCACTTTTCCCCACATGACTCGATCGCCTCCGTTTGTTTTCTCGCACTACATGGTGTTTGAGAAACGGATGACCGAGACATAGTCTTTTAGAAGCGCTAGCACCTTACATGTGGGGTAGACCATACCACCTACAACCCCTGCATCTGCTAGTCCACCCCGTAAGAGTTTGCACAACTTAGTCAACTATGCCAGAGCCCATAGTAGCATGTGGCTGCACACGGAAGTTTCTAGCATGAATGATCTTATGATCCCTTTGAGCCTGGGTGGCGGTCCAAAATAAAACAGGCAAGTCCTGATAGACATCAGGTGCCTCAATCCACCCAGATGTGTGTTTAAGTTGCCACCTTAGATAAACCATTAAAATTATCAACTCACATCTGTCATGGATATCACTCACCCAATCCACGTCTACTAGCATAGCATGGCATAATAAGCAAACGTAGAAGTAACTCCCAAAGGTTTCATAATAATACAGGTGATAGGTACTACCTCATCTACTTCCCATCCCACAGTTTAATTAGATCCTAATCATGCAATGTGAGAGGATTGATCTAATGCAGTAAAACATGGGTTGTATAAAAAGGTATGATCAAAGTGTTACTTGCCTTGCTGATGATCCGCGAAACCTAGAGATTCAACGTAACAGGCGGCGCACTCCGGGTATTCTATCACAGACAAACAACAAGCATACAATAAGTACTCATCTAATGCACAGGTAAAACTCAAATAGAAGATCTAACCAGAAGGTTCATCTTAAGAACTCCGGTTGGCAAAAAGAATCAAATCGAACGAAGCAAAAGAAAACAAACGGCGAAAGAAAACAACTCCGTTCTAGCAATCTGGATCTAGGGCAAATTTTACTGTAGCAAAAACATGTTGAAGTTGATTATTCGGAAAGAGGGTTTCGAGACGAAACTCCAGGCGCATGAATCGCCTGATTTTGATAAACGAGCGAAAAGTTATACTAAAACGAAAATCGGATCAGAAATCGCGATCAGAAAATAACCGCGGAAAATCCGACGAAAAAGACAAACGACGAACAGATTTTTTTTAAAGAAAAACTGCACGGAAAACGAGGCGGCGGCGGCGAACCTCGGGCGGCGCGCTCCGGCGACGGCAGCGGCGGGCGGCGGCGGCGGCTAAAGGCGGCGGCGGCGGCTAAAGGCGGCGGCGGCTAGGGTTTCAGGTGGCGGCGGCTTCTCTCTCTCTCGGGCCGGCTCGGGCGGCTTATATAGCCTAGGCCTGGCGGAGTCCAGGCCAACTACGGCCCGAAGTCGGTTCCAGTTTTTTTTTAAATAAATCCGTTCGGAAGAAAAATAAAAAGAAATACTAAACGGACTCCAAAAATCACGAAATAAATTTTGCCGGGTTCCTAAAATCAAGCCTGATAAAGTGAACATTTATCTGGGCCCAAACTACAACTTTGAAAAACGCGCATTCTTCCTAAATTCAAATAAAAATACCGAAAGACTCCGAAATAAAACTTATTTGATTTTTTTATTAAATCTTCAACATTTCTATATTTTGGGAAAGTCATTTTATTCCCGCTCTCATACTTTTGTAATAGAAATAATTGATGATAAAATAAATAAAATCAAATGATCCTGTTTACATAATTTGAGAAAACTCAAATATGTAAATAACGAAATCCCCAACTCTCTCCGTGGGTCCTTGAGTTGCTTAGGATTTTCTAGGATCAAAACCAAAAGCAAAATAAAATATGATATGCATGATGACCTAGTGTATAACATTCCAAATTGAAAATTTGGGATGTTACAAACCTACCCCCCTTAAGATGAATCTCGCCCTCGAGATTCGGGTTGGCTAGAAAATAGGTGAGGGTTGTCTTTGAGCAAATCTTCCTCTCACTCCCAGGTGGCTTGTCAGGGGACTGATCCACGAACACCTATGGGACCGGCGGGCCGAGTCCCTTTCGATTCGGTGAGGGCGGAGGTCGTGCAAAGAGCGGATCGAGGCAAAGCACGCGAGCAGTTTACCCAGGTTCGGGCCGCACGGATGCGTAAAACCCTACTCCTGCATTGTGGTTTGTATTGGTCTCTTGCTCGGGAGCGCGGAATGCTACGGTGCACACCAGCGGTTTGCCAGACCGAGCGTGAGTGTCTTCTAAACTGGCTAACTAGCTAACCCGCTAACCAGCCAACAAACCCCCTCTACGTTGCGCATGGGCCTCCTTTTATATGCTCAAGGGGTCACCGACAGGTGGCAACGTAGACAAGGGTAAAAATGTAAAGGTGCTGCGGTAGGTACAGCTACCTGCTACAGCATATCATACCTAACCCTGACGGCAGGGGACAAGGGCATTAAATGCCCATCTGTGTCGCCTAAACAGTGCAAAAGGGACCGCCAGGGACGCCACCACTTGCCACGATGGCAGTCTTGTCAGCGCCGCTTGCCACCGCGCACCCCTGGCTGCACAGCCTCCCACCACGTACGCCTGGAAGGGTCCCAGAGCGACACGTTGGTGGATGTGCTAGAGCGCGGGCGCGGAGTGGTGGCTTGCCGCGGCAAGCGCCTTGCCGCGGTCGTTGTCTTGTCGCGTCCGGGAGCTTGTCGCTCACCGGGCCTTGCTGGGACGCGAGGTGCGCCGCGGCAAATTCCTTGAGATGCCTTGGGTGGCCTTCCCGGCAAGCTCCTCTTGCCGGGGTCTTGTCTCCTTGGCTTGGATACTTTGTTCTTGAATGGCTCCAAAGGAACCACGGAGGACCTTGGCGGTCACCTGGCAAGCCTTGCCGCTGGATGCTGCGACTGCCCGTGCGCAAGTTCGGGATACTAGGGTACCCCTACTCTAGTACACTGACAGGAGCCCCCGGGCCTGGGCCATACACGGTGCCGAGCGCTGTTGGGCCAGGCCCAAAACAGGGCACGGGCACGCGCGGCCTAGGTTACGCCGTATCTCTCTCTGTATCCACCGCGCCCTCCACGAACGGCACGCGTTGAATGCGGCATCATGGGAGAGATCGTGGGTGGTTTCTTTATTCGGAAATGCGAAACGTCCGCCCCTCCCTCTTTATAAGCAGAGGAAACAGGGGCAGTTCGCTCATTTGCCCGTTGCTGCTTCCAATCTCAGAAATCTCCGCCGCTCCCTCGCCTTCCCAAAGCTGAGAGAGAGAGAGAGCAGCGCTCCGCCCCCCATCGCCACCAGTACCACCAACGCCGTCGACCTCCTCCACCACTTCCGCCATGGCTCCAAAAGCCGACAAGGGGAAGGTCGTGAAGTCGACCGAGGCGCAGCGGCTTGCGGCGCTGCGGAAGGAGTGGGCCGTCTTCCCCCCCAAGCTTGCCGCTAAGGAGCTGAGGGAGAACTACTACCTCTTCTGGTCGATGGAGACGCGCGCGCATCCGCGCGCGAAGGTACTCCCCGCTGCCGCTTGGAAGAAGGCTCCAAATGGATACCCCTTCTTCGCATTGTTCTTCTACTGCGGGCTCTGCCCGCCCTTCTCTGAATTCTTCTGCGACATCATGAATACCTACGGATTCCACCTCCTTGACTTCACCCCCAATGCCGTTCTGACCATGGCAGTTTTCGCACATCTCTGCGAGAACTTTGTCGGAGTCCATCCCAATGTAGCCCTCTTTCGCCACTTCTTCATACCCCGAGTAGAGAGAGGAAGCCCCTATCCGGCGGAATCGCCTGGATCTCAAGGGCCGGCAAGAAGGAAACGTATCTGGAGGGAGAATTCCGCGGCAAGTGGGAGGAGTGGAGAGCAGACTGGTGCTGGATTGACGAGGAGAACCCGCAGCCATTCACCACCCGGCGCAAAACCCCAGTAGCACGCGGCAGCGATTGGAGTGACGTGGCCCCGGAAGATGACAGGCTGAAGATTGCTGTCACCCGGATCCTACGCCTCAGGCTTGCCGGGCTTACTGTAGGCGCTGTTGGCGCAGACTTTCTTCGCCGCCGCATCGCCCCCCTGCAGGAACGAGGGAGGCCCACTTGGGAGTTCAAGAATGCGGCAGATATCATGAGGCTGCGGCCGGGCCTCAACTACAACCTCACTGTCCTGGAGCTCCACGCGATGCTGCAGGAGCTGTTCAAGTATGACCCCCAACATCCCGAGGTCTTCAGGTTGCCGGGGGGCCTCGTTCCGCTGTGCAACAATTCCTCGCTCGACCGCATCCGTGCAATGATGCCGGAGTGCGACTCGCACGGAATTGTGCCAACTTGGCAGGAGCCCGCAGACGACGTCGTGCAGCAGTTCTTCGATGACTTGGTGGAAGTGCCGATCCGCTCCGACGAGAAGGATGGCCTCACCCGCGACACCACTGATGCAGAGCTTGCACTCATTGCCACTAGGGTGGAAGAGGCGGCGGTAGCCGCAGCCGTGGGTGACTTTGGATTCACCGTGGAGGAGGCAGATGCAGCAGAGGCGGCAAGCCGTGCCGAGCGAGGGGAGCCCGCCAGCAAGAAGGAGCTTGCCGGGCGTGACGCCGAGCCAAGCGAGCCCGCCAAGGATACGAGCGGCTCGCTGGACATCAACTCTTCTTCCTCCTCATCTTCAGGCAGCTCGCCGCAAGCAGAGCCTCCATCCCCACCAAGAAGGCGTCTCCGCAAGGCCGGTGACATGGCGGAGCGGCAAGCGGGTCAACAGTCACCACGCCGCGTGACGCGCTCCACCGCGGCAACCACCGTTGCCGCAGGAGCGCCTCATGCGGCGACGGCAACTGGAGCGGAGTCTAGCCGGACCACCGCTTCAGTTCCTGCCACTGCTCACGCCGCGCCGGCAGCCGGAGCGGGGTCGTCTCAGACCATCGCCACTGCTCCCGCCAAGCGGCCAAGGGAAGCTTCTCCTCCGCCTCCTCGCGCCGGGCGCGCGCCGGACTTCGACTTCTCCGCGTTCAGCTCCGACGAGGGAGAAGTCTCCGGCAGGGGAGGGTTCTCCGGCAAGGGACAGCACCAGCGGCCCCCCGATGGCGGAGACCACGACTGCAGAACCTGGTGCAGGTACTCCTTCTTGCTTCAAAACTTCCCTTGGGTTCTTCTTCTCTTGATCTTCTTTTTATTGGATTTTTGCTTGACTCTTTTCCCCTTTCCGGCTGTCAGATCCATCTGCTACGGAGCCAATGGAGACCGAGGTTGCCGCCGAAGAAGCAGCCGGCGCTGGCGATCCCGCCAGCGCAGAGGCCGCCAAGGCTGCCGCCGCAGCAGCTGGCGAGGGGTCTGGCGATCGCACTGACGGCCCTCAGGCCGCAGGAGCGCCAGGTGCTACACCGACCGCCGACCCATCCGCCGCTGCCACAGCGCCCGGCTCCGAAGAGCCCCAGCCTGGCGTCTACTTGAAGGCCGCCGACGACGTCTTCATCAACCTCCCCTGGGCGTCAAGCTCCAGGGCGCCGGTCGAGGGAGAGATCTTCGACGGGGAAGTGCTCGCCTCCGCGGGACTGACGCTGGTCGACGCGCCGAGCAGCAGCAGCAACGAGCCTGAAGAGGAGCGGCTGCTGCGGAAGCTGTTGTTGCTCTACCACGCGCGGCAAGCCAAGCTGGAATCCCGCGAGGCGCTTGTCGCGAAGGCGGGAGCTAATATCGAGAAGCGCGCGGAAGAGCTCGAGGGTTTCCACCGGGAAGCCCTCCGGTCCCTGGCGGAGGAGCAGCTCGCTGAAGCGCAGAAGGCCTTCCTCCTTGAGAAGGCTGAAGCCGAAGAGCGGCAGCGACTTGCCGCTGTGAAGCTATCCGTGGAGGAGGGCGAGCTGGCGCAGCGGAAGGTTAATCTTGATGCCCACGAAGAGGAGCTTGCCGCGCGCAAGGAAAGACTTGGCGGAGCTCTCAAGCAAGCGGAGGATGCTGCTGCCGCCGCCGAGGCCGCCAAGAAGGAGTTGGAGACGAGGGTGGAGCAGCTGGAGGCCGCTCTCGCCGAGAAGAGCAAAGAGCTCAGCGCCGCCAAGGACTCCAACACGGGTCTTGAGTTGAAGCTGACCGCTTTGACCAAGACGTTGGACAGCGCCAACAAGCAGGAGGCGGCCTTGAGGGAGGAGATCAAGGCCGACAAGGCGCTGCTAGAAAGTGTTGCCGCCACCCAAAAGGCCTTCAGGGAAACTGTGGAGCATTGGACGGAGAGTCTGGTGAATGTTGCCGCGGATATCAACAGGGAGCTGGCGCAGCTGGGGATGGCGGATCTCGGGTATCCCTCCGACGAGAGCCTCCAGCCCAGCGCCAAGCTCACCCTGTTCTTCAAAAGTGTGGCAACGGCCCTCCAACGACTCCGGGAGAGGATCCCAAAGCAGCTGGCCGACGAGTCGTGCAAGATCTGCGCGGGTGCCCTTCAGAAGGTGTTGATGAAGGTGGCCTTCCGCAACCCGGGCCTCTGCCTCACCAATGTCCTCAGGACCTTGCCGCCGGACGCCGATCTAGAGGAGCTCAAGGCCCTTGTCGCACCCATTGTGGACAAGGTGAGCGGGATCAAGAGGATTGAGGGCGATCGCGTAGACTAGGCCGCCCGTTTCCTCCCTTTTCTTGTCGCTATCGATCAAGTTATGAAAACGATCTGTTAGAGCTGCGACAAGCTATTTTATAATATAACTTTATTTTGGGTAGCCACTGCAATGTTATTCCCTTTACTTGACTCCTTGCTTTGTATGCTTTTACCCTACGCTTATAGGGAACTTGCCGGCGCGGGCACCTTAGCCGCGAGCGCTGAGTGCGGGACGTCAGCAGCCTACTGGCGGTGCCGCTGCCGACAAGAAACCTTGTCGCAACTAGTCGCAGCTCACTTAAGTTGTTGAGCGGACTCGAAACAAAGTAAGGGCGCGACAACTAGTCGCAGCTCACTTAAGTCGTTGAGCGGACTCAAAACAAAGTAAGGGCGCCACTAGCTACGAGCTGGTTCCTCCGCGCACAGATTTTCCATACAAAGCACGGTCGTTCAAGGAAGATAACTTAAAAAATTTAAAAAATCTGACTGCTCAAACTTTGGCAACTTATCTTTTCTGTTGTTTGCTTCCCGGCAAGGCAAAATTCTTGAACGACGCCTGGTCCATACCCCTTTCTTCTCCTTTCCCCCCGGCAAACTTGTGCGCGAGGGAACCTTCCTTTCCTTGTGAAAAAGAAAGAAGAGAAAATACAGATATGGAGCCTTATGGCCCGTTATTGCTTACCGGGGAGTAGATTCTGCACAAAGTGTCAGATCACACATGCAAAATATAGAAAGCATGAAATTGACAAGATGCGCGGAGCATATTAACTTTATTTGTGCACGGGGTCTGCGCCCGGCTTTGTACAAAGGATTACATGCAACAGCGACTTGTACAAAAGGTGGTTGCCGGAACAGGTTCCGGCAACCGTGCCTTACGGGTAAAACTTACGAAGATGCTCGATGTTCCAGGAGTTGCTCACCGGAATGGCATCTTCGGTCTCAAGGCGGACAGCGCCAGGCCTAGTGACTCGTTTCACCCGGTAAGGGCCTTCCCACTTCGGCGTCAACTTGTTGGAATTCTTGGCGGACTGAACACGCCGAAGAACAAGGTCGCCTTCCTCGAGACTACTGGCATTAACTTTGCGGCTATGGTAGCGGCACAAAGCTTGTTGGTAGCGAGCAGCTCGCACGGCAGCCTGAAGACGATCTTCCTCAAGGAGCAGCGCGTCATCTTGTCGCAGCTGCTCTTGCTCAAGCTCATCATAAGCGAGCACTCGAGGTGACCCGTATATGAGTTCCGTGGGGATAACTGCCTCTGCTCCATAGACTAGAGCGAAAGGTGTTTGGCCAGTGGCTCGATTTGGCGTCGTCCTGATCGACCAAAGAACCACCGGCAGTTCCTCGATCCAGTTTCTTCCGCACTTGTGCAGCCTGTCGAAAGTTCTGGTCTTGAGCCCGCGCAGCACTTCAGCATTTGCCCTCTCCGCTTGACCGTTGCTTCTTGGGTGAGCAACGGAAGCAAAGCAGACCTTGGCGCCAAGATTTTGGACGTACTGCATGAAGGTGCGGCTCGTGAATTGCGTACCATTGTCGGTGATTATCCTGTTAGGGATCCCGAAGCGGCAAACAATCGACTTGAAGAACTTGACTGCTGACTGTGCTGTCACCTTCCTCACTGGTTCCACTTCCGGCCACTTTGTGAACTTGTCGATTGCAACGTACAAGTACTCAAAGCCCCCGACTGCTCGGGGGAAGGGGCCGAGGATGTCGAGCCCCCAGACCGAAAATGGCCAGGATAAAGGGATCGTCTGGAGAGCTTGAGCTGGTTGGTGTATCTGCTTGGAATGGAACTGGCACGCTTCACACTTGGTTACTTGTGCAGTTGCATCCTGGAGGGCTGTCAGCCAAAAGAAACCTTGCCAGAATGCTTTGCCGACAAGTGCTCTTGCGCCAATGTGGTGTCCACATATGCCTCCATGTATCTCTGCCAACAGCTTTTGTCCGTCTTCTCGGTGAATACACTTCAATTTCACACCGTTGAGTCTTCTTCTGTACAGTGCCCTGTCGACAAACTGGTACATACTTGACTGCCGGGCTACTCTTTCCGCTTCTTCTTGCTTTTCGGGAAGTTCTCCTGTCTGAAGGAAACGGACAATTTGCTGTGCCCATGCTGGAGCTTGTGGCTCGACAACAAGGACTAAAGGCAAATCTGCTGCTGCGGGAACATCCGCTTCTACGGCGAGAATCTGCGGCTCTGCCGGAGCTTGACGTTCCCCGGCAAGCTTGCCGGAGCAAAACTTGTCGGGAGCTTCTGCTTCAACGGAACAAACCCTAGGGCTTGGCAGAGCAGATTGCTCCTCATCGCAAGGCAAATCTGTTGCTGCGGGAAAGTCCGCTTCTACGGAAAGAATCTGCGGTTCTGCCGGAGCTTGACGTTCCCCGGCAAGTTTGCCAGAGCAAAACTTGTCGGGAGCTTCTGCTTCAAAGGAACAAACCGTAGGGCTTGCCGGAGCAGACTGCTCCTCAGCGCTCTTGGCGTTGATCTTGGGGACCTTCTTGGCGGCGGCTTCGGGGAGCTCTGTCGGCAAATAGTCACCAGAAATCAACTTCCTCTTCTTGCTCTGTCCAGTTGATGGCTTTACAGACGGTTGAGTCAGCTTGAGCACAAAAATCCCTGGTTCCACAGGTAACTTAAGTGCGGGGCACTTTGACAGGCCATCGGCAATGGTGTTCTGAGCTCTTGGAACATGCTCCATCTGTAGGCCGTCAAAGTGCTCTTCTAGCTTTCTCACTTCGTCGACGTAGGCTTCCATCAACGGACTCTGATAATTCTTGTTTACTTGACGGACGACAAGCTGTGAGTCACCCCTGACAATGAGCTTCTTGATCCCAAGGTCTGCCGCGATCCTGAGACCGGCAAGCAAGCCTTCATACTCTGCAGTATTGTTTGTTGCTTGCTTCTTGGGAAAATGCATCTGGACTACGTACTTGAGGTTCTCTCCGGCGGGCGCGACAAGCAGCACACCAGCGCCGGCGCCTTGCAGCGAAAAGGCACCATCAAAGTACATCAGCCACTCTTTGGTCGCTTCATTGACGGGGATGCTCGTTTCTGGAATTTCTTCATCTGGTGTTGGCGTCCATTCTGCTATGAATTCTGCCAATGCTCTGCTTTGGATAGTTGAAGTACTTTCAAACTTGAGGCCAAAGCTTGACAGTTCCAGTGCCCACTCAACAATCCTGCCTGTTGCTTCTGGATTCTGAAGTATCCTCTTCAGCGGAAAGCGAGTGACAACCGTGATCTCATGTGCTTGGAAGTAATGGCGCAGCTTTCTCGAGGCCATGAGAAGGCCGAAAAGCAATTTCTGCACACCAGAGTACCTTGACCTAGCCCCCTGCAGAAGGGAACTAACAAAGTAAACTGGGCGCTGCACCATTCTCTTCTGTATCTCCTCGCGAGTCTGTGCAGATCCATCCTTGTCGGGACCAGAACTTGTCGGGGAAGCCCCCTGCTTGTCGCTGGATGGGCCTGCCGTGGTTGCTGGCTCGTCATCTGCCTCCCTCTCCGCTACTAACGCAGCACTAACCACTTGATTGGTTGCCGCTATGTACAACAACAACTTCTCTTGTGGCTTAGGTGCGACAAGTATTGGAGGGGAGGACAGGTATCTCTTCAAGTCTTGCAGCGCAGCCTCCGCTTCCGGAGTCCATTTCATTGGACCTGCCTTTTTCAATAATTTGAAAAATGGCAGGGCGCGCTCAGCAGACCTAGAGATAAACCTGCTGAGAGCAGCCACGCAACCGGCAAGTCTTTGTACATCCTTGACGCGCTTTGGTGCTTCAATCTGCTCAATGGCCTTAATCTTGTCGGGATTGGCTTCAATTCCCCGCTGAGATACGAAGAACCCGAGAAGCTTGCCGGAGGGGACTCCAAACACACACTTCTCTGGGTTGAGCTTGAGGCTAATTTTGCGCAGATTTGCAAAGGTCTCGTCTAAATCTTGAATCAGGGTTGCTCTGTCCTTGCTCTTGACCACTATGTCATCCATGTAGGCTTCCACATTTCTGTGTATTTGTGGCTCAAGAGCGACATGGACTACTCTTGCAAATGTTGAACCAGCATTTTTTAATCCGAAAGGCATCCGTACGAAACAGTACGTGCCACATGGAGTAATAAATGCGGTCTTCTCCTCATCCTCTTCTGCCAGGAAGATCTGATGATATCCTGAGTATGCGTCAAGAAATGAAAGCAAATCACATCCGGCTGTGGAATCAATGATCTGGTCAATGCGCGGCAAAGGAAATGGGTCTTTGGGACAAGCTTTGTTAACATCGGTAAAGTTGATACAAAGTCTCCATTTCGCGTTTGCCTTGCGCACGACTACAGGATTGGCCAACCACGTAGGATGGAGCACTCCTCTGACAAGGCCTGCTGCTTCCAATTTCTTGATCTCTTCTGCAATGAATTCTTGGCGCTCTACTGCTTGCCTCCTGACCTTCTGCTTGACGGGCCGCGCATGAGGACAAACGGCAAGGTGGTGCTCAATTACTTTCCTGGGAATACCGGGGATGTCAGACGGTTGCCACGCAAACACGTCGACATTCGCCCGCAGGAAAGCAATGAGCGCGCTTTCCTATTTAGGGCCGAGAGTGGCACTGATGGTGAAGGTACCACCAGTGCCGTCCTCCTTGGCGGACACCTTCTTCGTCTCTGGCGGAGCTGCCATCGTCTTCTTATACTTGCCGGTGGAGCTCGATGGTGCGTCCTCGACGGCAGCGCAGCACTCCGAAGAGGTGCGCTTGCCGGAGTGGGCATCAGAACTCTTGCCGGACTTGGTCTTCTTCCCCCCGGGAGCTTCAACGGCAAGTGACTTGCAGTCTGTTGCGGCTGCCGCTTCCTAGTAGATCTTGTCGGCGCGGATAAGAGCATCCTTCTTGTCGCCGGGGACAGAGATGACGCTTATCGGGCCTGGCATCTTTAGCATGTTGTATCCATAGTGAGAGGCTGCCATGAACTTGGCGAGTGCTGGACGGCCAAGTATCCCATTGTAAGGCAATGGAATATCGGCAACGTCAAAAGTGACTCTCTCAGTCCTGAAGTTCAGCTTGCTGCCAAATGTTACTGGCAACGTGACCTTCCCCTTCGGCTTGCTCCTTCCCGGGTTGATTCCTTGGAATGTGCCGGTCTCTTCGAGTTCGCTGTCAGGGATTTGGAGTTTCTGGAGTACAGCGGAGGAGATCAGGTTCAAGCCGGCCCCGCCGTCAACTAGCATCTTAGTGACCTTGAGGTTGCGGATAGTTGGTGAAACCAACATCGGCAAGCACCCGACTGCAGTTGTGCGATCAGGGTGGTCCTCAATATCAAAGATGATAGGCGTGCTGGACCATTTCAAAAGCTTGTGTGATTCGACGGGTGGTTCCGCTGCATTGACTTCCCGCACCCACTGCTTGAGCTGGCGGTGCAAAGTATGCAGAGAAGCACCACCATCAACGCACAAGACCTCTGTGGCTTTCTGGAACTCCTGCTCACTGGTCTCGACATCATCCATGTCTTCGTCGTCGTCGTCATCTTCGTCCTTGTCGCGGCCGCGGGGAGGTCTGTCTCCTTGCCGCTGCTTGGCCTTGCCGCGGCGTCCTCCCCGGCCGGCGCACTTCTTGCCGGATTCTCCATCGCCGCCTTGGGCCCTCTCCTTGTCGCGTCGCTCGTACTCAGCCTTTTGTTGCTGGACAAGCTGCTCGACCTTCTTGCAGCTCTGGAAGTCATGGCCCTTGGTGCGGTGGATCTTGCAGTACTGCTTGTCGGAGCCATCCTGCTTGTCGGCGACCGCCACAGCCTGGCAGTTGGTGCATGCGGCAATCTCCTTGCCGGAGCTACCAACTTTGGCTTTATTGGCGCCACCTTCGTTGCCGGACTGCTCAACGACTAGCACATCTTTGCCTTTCTTCTTCTTGTTCCGCCGCCGGTTTTTCTTTGCCGGGGCAGCATCCTCACTATCAGATCCTCCTGCTCCTGTATTCTCTCCGAGGAGTTTCCTCCCTTCCTCAGCACGTGCACACTTGTCGGCCAGGGCATACAGCTCACTGACGTCTCTGATCTTGCACATCGCCATCTCCTCCCGCATCCTGCGGTTACGCACATTCTGGTGGAACGCGCTGATGACCGCGGCGGGGTGGACATCTGGGATGTTGTGCTGTACACGGCTGAATCTTTGAATGTACTTGCGCAGAGGCTCTCCTTCCTTCTGGGCGAGCAGATGAAGGTCACTTTCTTGGCCATGAGGTTTGTGGCCGCCTGTAAAGGCGCCGACAAACTAATGGCAAAGGTCTGCCCAGGAGGATATGGAGTTGTCCGGCAAGTGCATGAGCCAGGACCTGACGTTGGGCTTGAGCACCAGCGGGAAGTAGTTGGCAAGGATCTTGTCGTCCCGTCCCCCAGCAGCCTGCACCGCGATGGTGTAGATGCTGAGGAACTCCGACGGATGCGACTTGCCGTCGTACTTCTATGGTACGTCTGGCTTGAAGTTCTTCGTGCTGGGCCACTGGACTTGCCGAAGCTCACGAGTAAACGCAGGGCAACCTACCGCGTACGGCAAGTCGCCTGGTTCCTCTGGCGCATGCATGTCGACAGAGGGCCCAGCGCGCTGGTCTGATTGACATCGCGCTTCTCTTCGGCGCTCGATGCGAGTACGATTGTCGTTCGTGAAGAACTTGGCGCTGATCGCGACGAGCTCTTGGATCCGATGATGCGGTGGAGTTGCTGTCGAGGTGGATCCGGCGAGTCGGCGATCTTGGCCTTCGGGGCGGAGAGTGCACAGTGGTTGCACCCCCACCGGTCTTGTCGCCATCGGCTTGTGCCTGGCTGACTTGCCGCGGCTGCGACGTGCTCGGTTGCCGTTGGGCGTCGCTGTTGGCGAAGCCGATGAGACTCTGAATGGTGGCCCTCCAGTCGTCGATCTTGTCCGGTGCTGGAGGGTAGTCCAGGAGCAGTTGAGCTCGCGCCACAGCTTCTGCTGCAGTGACGGGTGGTGGTGGCAAACGGTGCGAGGAGCGGGATATGCTTGGACTTCTAACTATGTTAGAAGGAGCAGTATCTCGTCCAGGCAACCGTGCCTCGCTCGTGCCAGCATGCTGGCGTGCACGCTGGTCTTGAGCACTCCGAGATCCGCCAGCTCGATCTTGGTCCAGCAAACGCATGGTACCGTGAGTACCATGATGCTGCCGGTCCCGCGCTTCCTGAGATGGGCGCGGTGCATACACGGACGCCGAGGTCTTGGAGCGCGCCCGGTCATTGTGGGAGCCGGCCACGCCGCCGATGGGCAGCGCAGCCTTGTCCTTGGACCTGGCAGCACCGCGAGCTCCCTCGTCGATGCCCGTTCTTCCGTCGGAGTCTGCCCCACCAGCCGTTTGCTCCGGCGGTGGTAGGTTCGGCGCGGACAGAGCAGCTGCCTCCGAAACCTTCTTCTCCGGCGGCATGTTGATGAAGATGATGAAGATCTAGCCCGCGTGAACGCCGGATCGGGTTCGCACAACCTCGACGCCCCCTACCTGGCGCGCCAAAGATGTCGGGGGACTGATCCACGAACACCTATGGGACCGGCGGGCCGAGTCCCTTTTGATTCGGTGAGGGCGGAGGTCGTGCAAAGAGTGGATCGAGGCAAAGCACACGAGCAGTTTACCCAGGTTCGGGCCGCACGGATGCATAAAACCCTACTCCTGCATTGTGGTTTGTTTTGGTCTCTTGCTCGAGAGCGCAGAATGCTACGGTACACACCAGCGGCTTGCCAGACCGAGCGTGAGTGTCTTCTGAACTGGCTAACTAGCTAACCCACTAACCAGCCAGCAAACCCCCTCTACGTTGCGCATGGGCCTCCTTTTATATGCTCAAGGGGTCACTGACAGGTGGCAACGTAGACAAGGGTAAAAATGTAAAGGTGCTGCGGTAGGTACAGCTACCTGCTACAGCGTATCATACCTAACCCTGAAGGTAGGGGACAAGGGCATTAAATGCCCGTCTGTGTCGCCTAAATAGTGCAAAAGGGACCGCCAGGGACGCCACCGCTTGCCACGATGGCAGTCTTGTCAGCGCCGCTTGCTACCGCGCACCCCTGGCTGCACAGCCTCCCGCCACGTACGCCTGGAAGGTTCCCAGAGCGACACGTTGGTGGATGTGCTGGAGCGCGGGCGCGGAGTGGTGGCTTGCCGCGGCATGCGCCTTGCCGCGGTTGTTGTCTTGTCGCGTCCGGGAGCTTGTCGCTCACCGGGCCTTGCCGGGACGCGAGGTGCGCCGCGGCAAATTCCTTGAGATGCCTTGGGTGGCCTTCCCGGCAAGCTCCTCTTGCCGGGGTCTTGTCTCCTTGGCTTGGATACTTTGTTCTTGAATGGCTCCAAAGGAACCACGGAGGACCTTGGCGGTCACCCGGCAAGCCTTGCCGTGGGACGCTGCGACTGCCCGTGCGCAAGTTCGGGATACTAGGGTACCCCTACTCTAGTACACCGACATGGCTTCATCCTCCGTGTGGTGGCTCCATAGAACTTTGCAAAACTTGATAACCTTGCTGCGAGTAACTCTGCTGGCATAATCGAGAATCTTGACTGGCTTGTCCTCATACGTTAAGTCGTCCTTCAACTGAATCGCTTCGAGTGGCATGGTATCTCTTAGCGGTACCTCCGCCATCTCGGCGTGACATTTCTTCAGCTGAGAAACATGGAATACATCATGAACTCCTGACAGTCCCTCTGGTAATTCCAACTTATAAGCGACTTCTCCCATACGTTGCAAGATCTTATACGGTCCAACAAAACGCGGTGCTAACTTTCCCTTAACTCCAAAGCGCTTAACTCCTTGAAGTGGGGATACTCGGAGATAAACTCTGTCTCCGGTTTCTTAGACTGTCTCCTTGCGTTTAGAATCTGCGTAGCTCTTCTGCCTGGACTGGGCTACCTTGAGCCTATCGTGAATCAACTTTACCTTCTGTTCAGACTCCTTAATCAGATCTAGTTCAAACAACCGGCGGTCCCCAACTTCGTCCCATGACAACGGTGTCCTGCACCTCCTTCCGTACAAAGCTTCGAAAGGTGCCATCTTCAAACTGGTCTGATAGCTATTATTGTAAGAGAACTCTGCATATGGCAAATTCTCGTCCCAACTAGTTCCATAATCTAGCGCACAAGCTCTCAGCATATCCTCCAAAATCTGATTGACTCTCTTAGTCTGTCCATCTGTCTGCGGGTGAAAAGCTGTACTAAACTCTAGCCTAGTACCTAAAGTCTCATGCAACTGCTTCCAAAACTTTGAGGTAAACTGGGTTCCTCTATTTGATACGATGCTCCTCGGAACTCCATGCAAACATACGATCCTGGTCATGTATATCTTTGCCAACTTAGCACTTGTGTAAGTGGTCTTTACTGGGATGAAATGAGCTACCTTTGTCAAACGATCAACTACTACCCATATCGAGTCATAGCCTGCTTTCGTCCTGGGTAGTCCTGTGATAAAATCCATGCCTATCTTATCCCACTTCCATTCGGGTATCGGCAATGGTTGCAACAATCCTGCTGGCTTCTGATGCTCTGCCTTTACTCTCTGACATACATCACAAACTGCTACATATGCTGCAATATCCTTCTTCATTCAGGCCCACCAGAATGTTTCCTTCAAATCCAAATACATCTTGGTATTCCCTGGGTGAATCGAATACGGTGAATCATGGGCCTCTTGCAAAATCAACTTTCTGATCTTCGGGTCATTGGGCACGTAAACACGGTCTTCAAACCATAGGGTATCGTGCTCATCCTCGCGAATTCCTTTAGCTTTTCCTTTGCTCAGTTTCTCCTTTATAGCGGCAATCTCTTTGTCAGCTTTCTGAGCTTCTCTGATTCTATCCATCAAAGTAGACTGAATTTCCAATGCTGCTACATAGCCTCTCGGAACTATTTCCAAACATAGCTCACGAAGGTTTTCTGCTAACTCCTTGGGTATTTTCCCCGCCATTAACCTATTGACATGGCTCTTGCGGCTTAATGCATCAGCTACTACATTAGCTTTTCCGGGATGGTAATGCAATCTCATGTCATAATCCTTGATGAGCTCCAACCATCTCCTTTGTCTGAGGTTCAACTCCTTCTGCGTGAAAATGTACTTCAAACTCTTGTGATCCGTGTACACCTCACAATGATTTCCGATGAGGAAATGTCTCCATGTCTTCAGTGCATGCACTACGGCTGCTAACTCCAAATCATGCATAGCATAATTCAATTCGTGGGGCTTCAGTTGTCGTGAAGCATACGAAACAACTCTACCTTCTTGCATAAGCACTGCTCCAAGTCCTCGACGTGAAGCGTCGCAATACACCTCATAATCCTTGGTTTGATCTGGCAAAATCAACACTGGTGAGGTAACCAAACGGTTCTTCAATTCCTGAAAACTTGCCTCACACTCCTCAGTCCATTTGAACTTAGTATCCTTCTTCAACAACTCCGTCATAGGTTTTGCAATCTTTGAGAAATTCTCAATAAATCTCCGTTAGTATCCTGCGAGTCCAAGAAAACTCCGGACCTCTCCAACTGTCGTTGGCGATTCCCATTCGGTTACGGTCTCAACCTTAGTGGGGTCAACTGCTATACCTTCTCCGAATATAACGTGTCTGAGGAATCCAACTTCCTTCAACCAAACCTCACATTTGCTAAATTTGGCGTATAACTGATGTTCCCTTAGTTTCTCCAAAACCAAACGCAAATGTTCCTTATGCTCCTCTTCATTCTTTGAATAAACCAGGATGTATTCAATGAACACTACGACGAACTTATCCAAAAACTCCATAAACACTTTGTTCATCAGGTTCATAAAATAGGCAGGTGCGTTAGTCAATCCAAATGACATAACGGTATACTCATACAGTCCATATCTTGTGGTGAACGCTGTCTTAGGTATGTCCTGCTCTCGAATCTTCAATTGATGGTACCCTGATCGCAAATCGATCTTGAAAAACACTTTAGCTCCTTGCAATCGATCAAACAGATCGTTGATCATTGGCAGTGGGTACTTATTCTTGATGGTTACTTCATTCAATCCCCGATAATCTACAACCATCCTTAATGATCCATCCTTCTTTTCCACTAGAAGTACGGGTGATCCCCAAGGCGAAGAACTTGGGCGAATGTAACCTTTATCTAATAACTCCTTAATCTGATTCTTAATTTCCACCAAATCCTTTGCTGGCATCCGGTACGTTCTCTTCGATATTGGGCCTGTACCTGGCAATAACTCAATCAAAAACTCAATGTCTCTATCCGGTGGCATGCCTGGCAATTCCTCAGGAAATACATCAGAAAAATCCTTCACCACTGGTACTTCCTCTTGCACAACTCCTGTTAGGCAGTTTACTTGTGTCCTGTTTGGCACATGCTGGGATACATACTTGATCCTTCTTCCTTCTGGTGTGGTAAGCAAAATTGTCTTACTGGCGCAATCGATGTTTCCTCCATACATCGACAACCAATCCATGCCTAATATCACATCCAATCCTTGAGATTCCAATACTATTAGGTCTGAGGGAAACACATAGTTACCAATCCTTAATGGTAATCGATCACACCATCGTCTAGCCATAAACTCCGCTCCTGGTGAGCTTACTAACATGGGGGTCCTAAGGGCTTGGGTTGGCAGGTTATATTTATCCACAAATCCCCTTGATATGTATGAATGCGATGCTCCAGTATCAAAAAGAACGAGTGCAGTAAATGACTTAACCAAAAACTTACCTATTACTGCATCGGGCTGAGCTTCAACCTCCTCCACGCTAACGTGGTTCACCTGTCCCCTGTTGAAAGGGTTCGGCTTCTTCCCAGAACTTCCATTGCCATTTCCATTCTGGCCTTCGGGACATTCATTGGCATAATGTCCGGTCTTGGAACACTTGAAACAAGTGACTTGACTCAGGTCTCTCTTGGTTGGGGTCGATGGGGTGGTCCGGTTCTGGCCGTTGCTTCCTCCATTCCCATTACCATTCTTGTGGCCATTATGGTTGTGCGAGCTACCTCCTCCATGGGTATGCTGAAACTGAAATCCCGGTTTAGGGGTAAAATGAGGCTTCTGCTGAGCTCCTGAATTATACTTTTCTTGTCCATACTTCCTCTTGCGGTTCTCAATTTGCTGCTGCTTCCCTTCAATCATAAGAGTACGATCTACCAACTCCTGGTAGTTGTTGAAGGTGGCTACCATCAACTGCATACTCAACTCATCATTCAATCCTTCCAGGAATTTCTCCTGCTTAGCTGCATCCGTGGCAACGTCATCTGGGGCATAACGTGCTAACTTGCTGAAAGCGTCAACGTACTGGCCAACTGTCCTTCCTCCTTGGCGTAAGTTGCGAAACTCACGCTTCTTCATGGCCATAGCTCCTGCTAAAACAAGGGCAGTACGAAAAGCTTGGTGAAACTGGTCCCATGTGACAGTGTCGATTGGGAAGGTGGCTGTGAAATTCTCCCACCAAGATGTTGCGGGTCCTTCTAACTGAAGTGCGGCAAACTTCACCTTCTCCACATCTGTGCATCCTGCTGTGGTCAACTCCCTAGATATCTTGCGGAGCCAATCATCTGCTACTATCGGCTCGGTGCTACTGGAAAACACCAGCGGATTTAGCCTAAGAAAACGGGCTAAGTGCTCAACAGGTGGTGGTGGTGGTGGTGGGTTGTTGTTGTTGTTCCCCTGATTCTGATTCTGAACTAGCAACTGCATCAAGGTGTTTTGTTGCTGGATCAACTGGGTGAGCTCCGGCGGAAAGGCAAATCCGGGGTCACGTCTCGGAGGCATCTGAGGGTTTAGAAAAGGTGAGATATAAGAATAGAGGGGGTCTAAAGGGAAAACACTACCCATATGCACATGAGGCAAAAGCACACAATTCACTTCAATCAATCAAACAAAGGCATACAATCGATCTAGCTATCGCAAAAGTGCTCGGACTACTATTTTTACATGGTGGACTACTACTACTGATGAGGTGGTCTACTAGAAATATTCTACGGTTGTAGACTCCATGATATCCGCTCGTGCTTCATCCACATAGTCATCATCACTACTATCTTGTTCCGAGTCGGTGGCGTCAATGATGATGTAGTCTTCCGGGCTAATCTCCTTGGGTTCTTCGTCTTCGTCTACTGGTGTTGGGCCTCCCATAAATATGCCAATCTTCTTTGTTAGGTCGGCATTCTTATCCACCAATACTTCAATTTCTTCTTCATAACCTTCGCGTGTAGCCTTGAGTTCTTCCTCCAGTTCCTTGATTCTAGTCTTAGCCTTCTTCAGATCTATCATGTCGGCGCACATCTGATTCTCCTTTCGTCGAATGTGCTGGTCTAACTCCTGAATATAAGATGCAATGGATCTATCCTTCTTGGTGTTGTCTAACTCCCATTGTTCATCTTGGCGTCCGCAAATCTGGTAGATAGTGTCCTTGAGGTCTTCTTGGTAAACTTCTCCAATGCGTCCTATGGTGATATGAGCTGCCATGCTCCTTCCCAGACTCCAGGTTGGTGCATTGAAAACACTATCTATGGGCTTCGTGATTGGTGCGAATGTCCTTCCCGGAACGTGAGTTTGAATCTTCCAACGCTCCTCTTCAGGCAGAGTGGCGTTGAAGGTTCCCGTGAAGCTTGGTAATCCAATGTTCAGGTACTTGGTGACTTCCTTCAGGTGAAATCCAAATGGTGTGCCTTCATCCGGTTGGGCGTACTTAATCTTCGTGTTCGTCATCCTAAAAGAGTAGAAAAGATGAGGAGTTAGAAAATGAGAAGAGAATGGTGATCTATGGCTTTAACTTAGTGGTCGTGTCCTACAGTCAGTGTGTGCTCTGATACCATCTCTGTAGCAACCCAACCCGAATGGATCAAGTGCTCTGTGCTCAGGTGTCATCCCTGGATCAGTAATGCTGACACCACACAGTACATCGAAGGATTTATAGCAGAGTGGCAATCACACACTTATTACTTCGTTGTCTCAAAGAGAACTTTTACAATAAATATGGCTTAAGGCCATCTAATAACGATAATAGCGGAAGACTCGGAAGATAAATGGGTCCATCAACTCCAACGGCATCACTGAGTATAGAACCACGACCTAAAAGCACCTTACTCGTCGTCTGAAAAGTCTGCAACATGAGAAGTTGCAGCTCGAAAACGGGTCAGCACATGGAATATGCTGGCAATGTAACACATAGAGAGTAATGGAATGAAAACAGCTATACTATATGCATATATGGCTGGTGGAAAGCTCTATGGTTACAGTTTTGCGTAAAGCCAGTTTTTCCCTACTGCAAAGGAATAAATTTATTTAACTATCATGGTAGTTGTTAAACATCGAGAATGGTTGACAGCATTCCGATCCCAATTAAGTGAACAATTAAAACCCAACAACATTAATTAGAAGTAACGTGTTGAGATTCACATGATATTCAAGTACTAGATACTCAAGTTGTCCATAACCGGGGACACGGCTAATCATGATTAGTTTGTACACTCTGCAGAGGTTTGCGCACTTTTCCCCACATGACTCGATTGCCTCCGTTTGTTTTCTCGCACTACATGGTGTTTGAGAAACGGATGACCGAGACATAGTCTTTCAGAAGCGCTAGCACCTTACATGTGGGGTAGACCGTACCACCTACAACCCCTACATCTACTAGTCCACCCCGTAAGAGTTCGCACAACTTAGTCAACTATGCCAGAGAACATAGTAGCATGTGGCTGCACACAGAAGTTTCTAGCATTAATGATCTTATGATCCCTTTGAGCCTGGGTGGCGGTCCAAAATACAACAGGCAAGTCCTGATAGACATCAGGTGCCTCAATCCACCCAGATGTGTGTTTAAGTTGCCACCTTAGATAAACCATTAAAATTATCAACTCACATCTATCATGGATATCACTCACCCAATCCACGTCTACTAGCGTAGCATGGCATAATAAGCACACGTAGAAGTAACTCCCAAAGGTTTCATAATAATACAGGTGATAGGTACTACCTCATCTACTTCCCATCCCACAGTTTAATTAGATCCTAATCATGCAATGTGAGAGGATTGATCTAATGCAGTAAAACATGGGTTGTATAAAAAGGTATGATCAAAGTGTTACTTGCCTTGCTGATGATCCGCGAAACCTAGAGATTCAATGTAACAGCCGGCGCACTCCGGGTATTCTATCGCAGACAAACAACAAGCATACAATAAGTACTCATCTAATGCACAGGTAAAACTCAAATAGAAGATCTAACTAGAAGGTTCAACTTAAGAACTCCGGTTGGCAAAAAGAATCAAGTTGAATGAAGCAAAAGAAAACAAACGGCGAAAGAAAACAACTCCATTCTAGCAATCTGGATCTAGGGCAAATTTTACTGTAGCAAAAACATGTTTAAGTTTATTATTCAGAAAGAGGGTTTCGAGACGAACCTCCAGGCGCTTGAATCGCCTGATTCCGATAAACGAGCGAAAAGTTATACTAAAACGAAAATCGGATCAGAAATTGCGATCAGAAAATAACCGCGGAAAATCCGACGAAAAAGACAAACGACGAACAAATTTTTTTTAAAGAAAAACTGCACGGAAAACGAGGCGGCGGCAGCGAACCTCGGGCGGCGCGCTCCGGCGACGACGGCGGCGGGCGGCGGCGGCGGCGGCTAAAGGCGGCGGCGGCTAGGGTTTCAGGTGGCGGCGGCTTCTCTCTCTCTCTCGGGCCGGCTCGGGCGGCTTATATAGCCTAGGCCTGGCGGAGTCCAGGCCAACTACGGCCCAAAGTCGGTTCCAGTTTTTTTTTTAAAATAAATCCGCTCGGAAGAAAAATAAAAAGAAATACTAAACGGACTCCAAAAATCACGAAATAAATTTTGTCGGGTTCCTAAAATCAAGCCTGATAAAGTTAACATTTATCTGGGCCCAAACTACAACTTTGAAAAACGCGCATTTTTCCTAAATTCAAATAAAAATACCGAAAAACTCCGAAATAAAACTTATTTGATTTTTATAAATCTTCAATATTTCTATATTTTGGGAAAGTCATTTTATTCCCGCTCTCATATTTTTGTAATAGAAATAATTAATGATAAAATAAATAAAATCAAATGATCCTGTTTACACAATTTGAGAAAACTCAGATATGTAAATAACGAAATCCCCAACTCTCTTCGTGGGTCCTTGAGTTGCTTAGGATTTTCTAGGATCAAAACCAAAAGCAAAATAAAATATGATATGCATGATGACCTAGTGTATAACATTCCAAATTGAAAATTTGGGATGTTACAATTTTTTTAGTTTTCTCTGTAACACGCATGCATATTCTGGCATGTTTTCTAGGTGGCCCATGGTTTCTCATGCATTTTTCTTGAAACTGTACACCAAGGGTGACTTGATTAACCTGGTATTCACTTGACTGCAGCAACAGTGGCATAATATCCATGGATTGGTTAGTAATCATCATTGATATTTCAGTATTTCTGATTTGGAGAATGTATGTTTGACTTCATTCAGCTCATGTCATCCATCTCTTATTGAAGCATGTGCGTGTGCAATTTTGTGATCGTCCCAGTATGCAAATAAAATACACTTCAATCCAGCAATGCAGTTTCGTGCCTCAAGTCCTCGGTCTATCATTCTATCCCTGCAATCAAGGCTGGTGCGTCCCTTCTCTTATCCTCACAAAGTTCATGGAGAATCTAAATTAATTAGGATCATCTCAATAACATATTTCGGCAATCTCACCAGGTTCTTTGTCACCCCGCTCTATAAAAATATGGTGCCAGTTTGTTGGGATAGAACCATATGTTTTACTATGATTCAGAAGTTTTCCAGGTGGCCCATGGTTTATGATGCATTTTTCTTGAAACTGTACACCAACGGTGATTTGATTAACCTGTTATTCATTTCACTGCATGAACAGTGGCATAATAGCGATGGATTGGTTAGTAATCATCATTGATTATTTCAGTATTTCTGATTTGAAGAATGTATGTTTGACTTCATTTAGCTCATGTCATCCATCTCTTTTTGAAGCATGTACGTGTGCAGTTTTGTGATCGTCCCAGTATGCAAATAAAATACACTTCAATCCAGAAATGCAGTTTTGCGTGCCATTTTGTTCCTCAAGTCCTCGGTCCATCCCTGCAATCAAGGCTGGTGCGTCCCTTCTCCTATCCTCACAAAGTTCATGGAGAATCTGAATTAACTAGGATCATCTCATTTACATATTTGGGCAATCTCACCAGGTTCTTTCTCACCCTGTTGTACAAAAGTGTGGTGCCAGATTGTTGGGATAGAACCTTATGATTTACTGTGATTCAGAATTAGAAAGACCCACTATATTCCTTTTTGTATATTGCCACACGTGATTTTATGGATGTCGAGCTGATGAGGACCGGTGGCAGTCCATGAGTATTTGAGAACGACGATCCATGAATTAATCCTTAGATTTATTTTGTAAGTAAATCTATTTCATGTACAAATGAAATATTGATGGTTGTGAATTGAAGGAAGGCTTTATGCACGGATCTTTTTAATTAATAGAGGAGCGGGCATACTGTGCTTATACATAAAATATATTTATAGGCTTTCTCTATGACATGCATGCATATTTTCGCAAGTTTTTCAGGACGTCCATGGATTCCGATGCAATTTTATTGAAGCTACAGACGAAGAGGGGTCTGATTAACCTAGCTTTAATTTCTGTGCAACAACAGTGGCATAGTAGCCAATGGATTGGTTAGTAATGTTATCATCACAAATTATTTCAGTTTTGCTCATTTGGGTACTGTATGTTTGACCCAATTTACCTAATGTCCTCCATCTCATTTGGAAGCATGTATGTGTGCATTCGGTACAGTTTTGTAATCATCCAAATATGCAAATCAGTAACACTTCAGGTTGAGTCATTCATATGATTTTCTATTTCATGGTTGGATCACACAGTCCTTGCTTTTCTCATACTTCAGTCACACAATATCAGTTGGCGGCCACAAAGGCATTAGCTATTACAAGGTTGTGGAGATAGCAAGTTGATAGGATTAAGTATTTATAGTTTTCCAGCAATAACATATGCCAGGAAAAATCATGTATTTTGCAGTACTTACTTCATACATGTTTTTCGTCCGTCGGTCATTATTGAGGTAAAATATCTTATCATCTAATATAGACTATGTTATTCATATTTCTAATATATAAAAGTTAGTTTCATAAAATAGTTAAGTATGCTCTTAGTTTCGTTAGTAGTCAGAAAGGAAATCCTTAAGCTATTGTAATAATGTCTCCACATGCGTTGGAATTGTTTATAATGTCTATTCCTTCCATGTTTAGTATATCTTAGTAGAACTTCATTTTGCTACACCGAAGAAAATAAATTCACAACATTCACATGACATTCACTGAATTACTTAGTGTCCTCTTTGCAAAAATGACCTATATTTATTAGTTGCTTTGATATTACCTATGTTATCCCTTTTCTTTGATATCATGTAAGAAAAATGTATGAGGTCATTTGTTAATTGTACTTCCTTCCTTATCCATGTATCATTGGAAAATAGCCCATTACTTGGCTGCTTTTGCAACTAGACTTCTATGTTTGGTCGTCGCTATATTTCTAAAATGCCATTATGAATTTTTTTGACCAAATATTATAAACCTAAATCTGCATGGTAATTCTGATCCCCCATACAAGTCTGGTCTCCAGTGGTGACTAGGATATTAAGCCCGCAGGTCCAAATATCTCCAATGAACTGATGTTATTTCTATATGTTGATACTTTAGTTATGAATATTGGAAACATTTGTCCATTTTTATCTACTTCAACGTATTATGAAGCCGAGAAATTGCACCTCATTTTAAATTGGATACAAACCTCCTTTATAGCGTTGTGTTCTTATGTTGTATGTGCTTAAAAGATGGAGAAGATGTCATACTGCTTCCATATACAAGATTTACGCATCTTCGTAGTTATTACACCAATGTATGCAGTGTTGATAATAAGGATCTTCCTGAACCAATTGTATTTTTTTCCTATGGATAAGCATCGGGCATTTTTCATGCTTTAGAAATTATCGTACGGCTTTTAGAAGGCTTTTCCCCTATATTTAAAAATCTTAAATTTATTCATAAATAATTGTTGATCAATATCATTCACTATCATGTATTTTTCTAATGATAGTCCATGCAGTTGCATGGGTCTTGTGGTACAAATGCCAGCATGGACGGTCTAACATTAAGCAGATGTTGTGTCGAGGACCACTGCCAAAATTTACTACGCTTAATAATTAAAATCATTCGCTACATCAGGTTAGAGAAGTTTCCTTTTTAAAAATTTGCTGTACTAGCTTCTTGATTTTTTGAACATGAGAAATATGGATGATGCAATTGATATATCCTAATAATAAATTGGCATACACGAAGATGTTTGATGTATTGATTTGTTTTGTTTTTCTCACTGGAGTCATGAACTGTTCTATTTGTGCACAAATAGAGATAAGGACTCACTAAATCTTAATACATTAAACCATCGGCCTCAACATTGAATTTATAGACCATTGTCAGAGGTCACATTAAGGAAAATATGGTTACTGATTACATCCTCCGTTAAACAATAAGAACCCCCCCCCCCCTCTAAAGTAACTCTAATTGTATCACCCCTGGATTCTTTAACCCAAAAGAGTATCGAGATATTCCAGCTGACATTCTCAATATGCTAGCCCGTGCGAATGCACGGGTTGACGACTAGTACATACTTAATCCTTTTTCCCTCTGGGGTGGTGAGATAAATCGACTTACTAGCACAGTCAATACTTCCTCGATACTTTGACATCCAGTCCATCCCTAATATCACATCCAATCCTTGTGACTCCAAGATAATTAGGTCGGACGGAAAAACATGTGTGCCAATGGTTAGGGGTATCTGGTCGCACCATCGGCTAGCCATGTACTCTGCTCCGGGTGAACTCACTAGAAGAGGGGTCCTATTACCGCGTCCGGCTGCTCTTCAACCTCCTCCATGTTAACGTGGTTAAGTTGTCCTTTGTTGAATGGGTTAGGCTTCTTCCCAGTGCTCCCATTTCCGTTTCCATTCCTTCCTTCACGGCAATCATTGGCATAGTGCCCTGTCTTCCCGCACTTAAAGCAAGTAACTTTACTTAGGTCTCTTTTGGTGGGTGTGGCGGGGTTGGAGCGGTTCTGATTGTTGTCAGCTCCGTTCCCATTTCCATTATTAGCACCATTGTGATTATGCGATCCTCCTCCAGTGTGGTTGTGACCTCCATGGTTATGAACAAGTCCTCCCGAGTTCGGAGTTAGGCGAGGCTTCTGTTGGGCTCCTGAGTTATACTTCCCTTGTCCGTACTTCCTCTTACGGTTCTCAATCTGCTGCTGCTTCCCTTCAATCATAAGAGCCTTGTCTACCAACTCCTGGTAGTGGTTGAAGGTTGCTACCATCAACTGCATGCTCATCTCATCATTCAACCCTTCCATAAACTTCTCCTGCTTCGCGGCATCTGTGGCCACATCATCAGGGGCATAGCGAGATAACTTGCTAAACTCATCCACATACTGAGCCACAGTACGGTTCCCCTGGTGTAAGTTGCGGAACTCCCGCTTCTTCATCTGCATAGCTCCAGTTGAGACATGGGCTGTGCGGAAAGCTTGCTGAAACTGGTCCCATGTCACTGCGGCTATGGGGTAGGTGACAGTGTAATTCTCCCACCATGATGCTGCTGGTCCATCCAACTGATGTGCGGCAAAACACAACTTCTCAACATCAGTGCATCCTGCAGTGGTTAACTCCCTCCCAATCCTGCGGAGCCAATCATCTACAACTATGGGCTCGGTGCTACTAGAAAACACCAGCGGTTGTAACCTTAGAAAGCGGGCTAGGTTCTCCACTGGTGGCGGCTTGTTGTCGTTGTTGTTGTTGTTGTTGTTGTTGTTGTTGTTGTTGTTGTTGTTGTTGTTGTTGTTGTTGTTGTTGTTGCCCTGGTTCTGAACTAACAACTGCATCAGGGTATTCTGCTGCTGGATCAACTGAGTGAGCTTCGGTGGGAAAGCAAAACAGGGGTCACGTCTCGGAGGCATCTAATGGGTTTAGAGGGGAGAGATCAGAATAGAATGGGGTCTAATGAGAAAGCACTACCCATATGCACATGAGACAAACACAATCATTTCACTCAATCAATCAATCAAGGGCATACAAGCAGTCTAGAACTATTGCAAAAGTGCTCTACTACTACTAATTACATGGGGGAAATACTAATAACTTATGGTGGTCATCTAGAAATTTTGATCGGTGGAAGACTCCATGATGTCCGCTCCAGCTTCGTCTTCAAAGTCATCAACACTAGGACCGGAATCGGTGTCGTCGATGATGATGTAGTCCTCGGGGCGAATCTCCTTGGGTTCTTCATCTTCTTCTACTGGTGTGGGGTCTCCCATGAATACTCCGATCTTCTTAACTAGGTCGTCATTCTTCTCCAGTAGTGTCTTGATTTCCTCCTCATATCCATCTCGTGTAAACTTGAGTTCTTCCTCCAGCTCGATGATCCTAGTCTTCGCCTTCTTCAAGTCCATCATGTCCGCGCACATCTGCTTCTCATGACGTCGAATGTGCTGGTTTAACTCCTGGATGAAAGCTGCAATGGATCTATCCTTCTTAGTGCTGATTACTTCCCATTGCTCATCTCGGCGCCCACATATTTGGTAGATAGTGTCCTTGAGTTCCCTGTTGTAGACTTCTCCAATGCGTCCCATGGTAATGTGGGCTGCCATGCTCTTTCCTAAACTCCAGGTTGGTGCGTCGAAAGAAAATTCTATGGGTTTGTAAGATGGCGAGAATGTCCTTCCTGGAACTTGTACTTGAATCATACAGCGCTCCTCCTCTGGTAAGGTGGCGTTGTACGTCCCGGTGAAGCTTGGTATTCCAATGTTCAAGTACCTAGTGACTTCCTTCAAGTGGCGTCCAAAAGGTGTGTCTTCATCCGGTTGTGCAAACTTGTTCTTCATCTCCGTCATCCTAAAGAGTAGAAAATGGAGAGGAGTCAGAAATGAGAAGAGAATAGTGATCTATGGCTTTAGCTTAGTGGTCGTGTCCTACACTCAGCGTGTGCTCTGATACCATCTTGTAGCGACCCGACCTCAAACGGTCAAGTCTCTGTGCTTCAGTGTCATCCCTGGATCGGTAATGCTGACACACATAGTACTCGGAGGATTTATAACAGAGTAGCAATCACACACTTACTACATCGAATGTCTCCAAAGAGAACTTATTACAATAACATGGCTTAAGTCCATCTAATGCAATAACAGCGGAAGGCTTGGAAGATAGGTGAGTCCATCATCTCCAACGGCATAGCTGAGCTGCACGACAACGACCTAACGAGCCTTACTCCTTGTCTGAAAAGTCTACAACATAATACGTTGCAGCCCGAGAACAGGTCAGCACATGGAATATGCTGGCAAAGTAACACAGTAGAGCAAGAACAGAATAATGCTATCACTACATGCATATTGGGCTGGTGGAAAGCTCTATGGTTACAGTTTTGTGTAAAGCCAATTTTTTCCTACAACAAAGGAATAGATTTTATTTAACTATCATGGTAGTTGAACAACATTGAGAAGGTAACCCCAACGCAATCCCAATTAAAGTATTTAATAACCCAACAAATTGAATTAAGAGTGATGAGATACATGTGATAACCCAAGTACTAGATACTCAAGATTGTCCATAACTGGGGACACGGCTAACCATGATTAGATTGTACACTCTGCAAAGGTTTGCGCACTTTTCCCCACAAGACCCGATCGCCTCCGTTGGAATTCTCGCGCTGCAGGGTGTTTGAGAAATAGATGACCGAGACACAGTCTTTTAGAAACATTAACTCTTCACTCCGGGTAGACCATACCAAACCTACAAAACCCACTACCTGCTGATCTACCTCTTCAAGAGCTTCACGTAACTTACTCAACTATGCTAGAGCCCATACTAGCTTGTGGCTGCACACGGAAGTTTCTAGCATGAATCATCTCAGTTCCCTTTGAGCCTGGGTGGCGGTCCATAGGAAGATCACACGGGTAGCCCAGGATTTCCAAAAAAATAGACAACACTGGGTTCCCCAGGTGCCTCAATCCACCTAGATGTGTATTCAAGTTGCCACCTTAAGTTGAACCATTAATTAACAATCTCACATATGTCATGGATTTCACTCAAACCCAAACAACGTCTACGAGCATAGCATAGCAATAAGCAACGCCCAGAAGTAACTCCCAAGGGTTTGATATTAACAGGGTAATAGGTTCTACCTCAATAACTACTTCCCAACCCATAAGATAAAGACATCCTAATCATGCAATGTTTGAGGATTGGAAGTAATGCATAAAAACTGGGTATGAAAAGAGTATGATCAATGTGTTACTTGCCTTGCTGATGATCCGCGAAACCTAGAGACTTGTAGTAACACGCTTCGCACTCTGGGTGTTCTATCGCAAACAAACAATAACATACATAAGCAACAAGCAAAAATGCACAAGCAAAACTCAAATAAGAGGGGTTGACCAGAAAGTTCAACTGAAGAACTCCGGTACACAAAAAGAATCAAATCACATGGAGCAACGAAACTCAAACGGCGAGAGAAACAAGATCCATTTACTAATCTGGACCTAGTCAAATTATATAGTAGCAAAAACTTGTGCAAGTTGGTTAAACAGAAAGAGGGTCTCGAGCCAAAGATCTAGGCGCTTGAATCGCCTGATTCCGTCCAACGAGCGAAAAGATAAACAGAAACTAAGATCGGATCAAAAATCGCGATCGAGAATAATCGCGGATAAATCCAACAAAAAGAAAACTGGCGAACAGACTAACTAACGAGCATTCGTTAACTTTAACTAACAGGTGAAAACCGTTCGTTAAAACGAACGTATGGACGAACATCCGGTAATTAGAAGAACCGAGAAAAACCGGCGAACCGATTTAAAAAACGAACTAGGGTTTTTAAAAAAACCGAACGGTTTTTAAAAAAACCGACGACTCGGGATCCGGCGCGGTATCTCCGGCGAGGGGCTCCGGCGAGGTGGAGTTGGGCGGCGGGGCGGCGGGGTTCGGCGGCGCGGGCGGCGGGGGCTGCAGGCGC
>NC_041384.1:156491891-156507399 GCF_002162155.2 Triticum dicoccoides | reverse complement strand
GGCTGTTGGAAATATGCCCTAGAGGCAATAATAAAATGGTTATTATTATATTTCTTTGTTCATGATAATTGTCTATTATTCATGCTATAATTGTGTTATCCGGAAATCGTAATACATGTGTGAATACATAGACCACAACACGTACCTAGTGAGCCTCTAGTTGACTAGCTCGTTGATCAAAAGATAGTCATGGTTTCCTGACTATGGACATTGGATGTCATTGATAACGGGATCACATCATTAGGAGAATGATGTGATGGACAAGACCCAATCCTAAGCATAGCTCAAAGATCGTGTAGTTCGTTTGCTATAGCTTTTCCGAATGTCAAGTATCATTTCCTTAGACCATGAGATTATGCAACTCCCGGATACCGTAGGAGTGCTTTGGGTGTGCCAAACGTCACAACGTAACTAGGTGACTATAAAGGTACACTACGGGTATCTCCGAAAGTGTCTGTTGGGTTGGCATGAATCGAGACTAGGATTTGTCACTCCGTATGACGGAGAGGTATCTCTGGGCCCACTCGGTAATGCATCATCATAATGAGCTCAATGTGACTAAGTGGTTGATCACGGGATCATGCATTATGGTACGAGTAAAGTGACTTGCCGGTAACGAGATTGAACGAGGAATTGGGATACCGATGATCGAGTCTCGGGCAAGTAACGTACGGATTGACAAAGGGAATTGTATATGGTATTGATCGAATCCTCGACATCATGGTTCATCCGATGAGATCATCGAGGAGCATGTGGGAGCCAACATGGATATCCAGATCCTGCTGTTGGTTATTGACCGGAGAGTCGTCTCGGTCATATCTGTGTGTCTCCCGAACCCGTAGGGTCTACACACTTAAGGTTCGGTGACGCCAGGGTTGTTGAGATATTAGTATACGGTAACCCGAAAGTTGTTCGGAGTCCCGGATGAGATCTTGGACGTCACGAGTAGTTCCGGAATGGTCCGGAGGTGAATATTTATATATAGGAAGTCAAGTTTCGGCCATCGGGAAAGTTTCGGGGGTAATCGGTATTGTACCGGGACCACCGGGTGGGACCACCTATCCCGGACGGCCCCATGGGCTAAAGTGGGAGGGGAACCAGCCCCTAGTGGGCTGGTGCGCCCCCCTTGGGCCTCCCCCTGCGCCTAGGGTTGGAAACCCTACGGGTGGGGGCGCCCCACTTGGCTTGGGGGGCACTCTACCCCCCTTGGCCGCCGCCCCCCTTGGAGATTGCATCTCCTAGGGCCGGCGCCCCCCCCTAGGGGTCCTATATATAGTGGGGGGAGGGAGGGCAGCCACACCCTAGCCCTTGGCGCCTCCCTCTCCCTCCCGTGACACTCCTCCCTCTCCCTGAGCTTGGCGAAGCCCTACCGAGATCACCGTTGCTTCCACCACCACGCCGTCATGCTGCTGGATCTTCATCAACCTCTCCTCCCCCTTGCTGGATCAAGTTGGAGAAGACGTCTTCCCAACCGTACGTGTGTTGAATGTGGAGGTGCCGTCCGTTCGGCGCTAGGTCATCGGTGATTTGGATCACGACGAGTACGACTCCATCAACCCTGTTCTCTTGAACGCTTCCGCGCGCGATCTACAAGGGTATGTAGATGCACTCCCCTCTCCCTCGTTGCTAGATGACTCCATAGATTGATCTTGGTGATGCGTAGAAAATTTTAAAATTCTGCTACGTTCCCCAACAATGGCATCATGAGCTAGGTCTATGCGTAGTTTCTATGCACGAGTAGAACACAAAGCATTTATGGGCGTGGATATTATCAATTTGCTTGCCGTTACTAGTATTATCATGATTCGGCGGCATCGTGGGATGAAGTGGCCCGGACCGACCTTACATGTACGCTTACGTGAGACTGGTTCCACCGATTGACATGCACTAGTTGCATAAGGTGGTTGGCGGGTGTCTGTCTCTCCCACTTTAGTCGGATCGGATTCGATGAAAAGGGTCCTTATGAAGGGTAAATAGAAATTGGCATATCACGTTGTGGTTTTGGCGTAGGTAAGAAACGTTCTTGCTATAAACCTATAGCAGCCACGTAAAAACTTGCAACAACAATTAGAGGACATCTAATTTGTTTTTGCAGCATGTGCCGTGTGATGTGATATGGCCAAAAGGATGTGATGAATGATATATGTGATGTATGAGATTGATCATGTTCTTGTAATAGGAATCACGACTTGCATGTCGATGAGTATGACAACCGGCAGGAGCCATAGGAGTTGTCTTAATTTATTTATGACATGCGTGTCAACATAAACGTCATGTAATTACTTTACTTTATTTCTAAAGCATTAGCCATAGTAGTAGAAGTAATAGATGACGAGACAACTTCAATAAGACATGATGATGGAGATCATGGTGTCATGCCGGTGACAACGATGATCATGAAGCCCCGAAGATGGAGATCAAAAGGAGCAAATGATATTGGCCATATCATGAAACTATTTGATTGCATGTGATGTTTATCATGTTTTGCATCTTATTTGCTTAGAACGACGGTAGCTCAAATAAGATGATCCCTTGTAATAATTTCAAGAAAGTGTTCCCCCTAACTGTGCACCGTTGCGAAGGTTCGTTGTTTCGAAGCACCACGTGATGATCGGGTGTGATAGATTCTAACGTTTGAATACAAAGGGTGTAAGCCAGATTTACACACGCAATACACTTAGGTTGACTTGACGAGCCTAGCATGTACAGACATGGCCTCGGAACACGGAAGACCGAAAGGTTGAGCATGAGTCGTATAGAAGATACGATCAACATGAAGATGTTCACTGATGTTGACTAGTCCGTCTCACGTGATGATCAGACACGGCCTAGTTGACTCGGATCATGTTTCACTTAGATGACTAGAGGGATGTCTATCTGAGTGGGAGTTCATTGAATAATTTGATTAGATGAACTTAATTATCATGAACTTAGTCTAAAATCTTTACACTATGTCTTGTAGATCAAATGGCGCACGCTAATGTTGCCCTCAACTTCAATGCGTTCCTAGAGAAAACCAAGCTGAAAGACGATGACAACAACTATACGGACTGGGTCCGGAACCTGAGGATCATCCTCATAGCTGCCAAGAATGATTATGTCCTAGAAGCATCGCTAGGTGACACACCCATCCCAGAGAACCAAGACGTTATGAATGCTTGGCAGTCACGTGTTGATGATTACTCCCTCGTTCAGTGCGTCAAGCTTTACAGCTTAGAACCGGGGCTCCAAAAGCGTTTTGAGAGACACGGAGCATATGAGATGTTCGAAGAGCTGAAAATGGTTTTCCAAGCTCATGCCCGGGTCGAGAGATATGAAGTCTCCGACAAGTTCTTCAGTTGTAAGATGGAGGAAAACAGTTCTGTCAGTGAGCACATACTCAAAATGTCTGGGTTGCATAACCGCTTGACTCAGATGGGAGTTAATCTCCCGGATGACGCGGCCATTGACAGAATCCTTCAGTCGCTTCCACCGAGCTACAAGAGCTTTGTGATGAACTTCAATATGCAGGGGATGGAAAAGAGCATTCCTGAGGTATATTCAATGCTGAAATCAGCGGAGGTGGAAATCAAAAAGGAACATCAAGTGTTGATGGTGAATAAAACCACTAAGTTCAAGAAAGGCAAGGGTAAAAAGAACTTCAAGAAGGACGGCACGGGAGTTGCCACACCCGGTAAGAAAGTGCCAGGAAGAAGCCAAAGAATGGACCCAAGCCCGAGACTGAGTGTTTTTATTGCAAGGGAAGTGGTCATTGGAAGCGGAACTACCCGAAATACTTAGCGGACAAGAAGGCCGGCAACACTAAAGGTATATGTGATATACATGTAATTGATGTGTACCTTACCAGTACTCATAGTAGCTCCTGGGTATTTGATACCGGTGCGGTTGCTCACATTTGTAACTCAAAGCAGGAGCTGCGGAATAAGCGGAGACTGGCGAAGGACGAGGTGATGATGCGCGTCGGGAATGGTTCCAAGGTCGATGTGATCACCGTCGGCACACTACCTCTACATTTACCTACGAGATTAGTTTTAAACCTCAATAATTGTTATTTAGTGCCAGCTTTGAGCATGAACATTGTATCAGGATCTCATTTAATTCGAGATGGCTACTCATTTAAATCCGAGAATAATGGTTGTTCTATTTATATGAGAGATATGTTTTATGGTCATGCTCCGCTGGTGAATGGTTTATTCTTAATGAATCTCGAGCGTAATGTTACACATATTCACAGTGTGAATACCAAAAGATGTAAGGTTGATAATGATAGTCCCACATACTTGTGGCACTGCCGCGTTGGTCACATGGGTGTCAAATGCATGAAGAAGCTCCATGCAGATGGACTTTTGGAGTCTCTTGATTACGAATCATTTGACACGTGCGAACCATGCCTCATGGGTAAAATGACCAAGACTCCGTTCTCAGGAACAATGGAGCGAGCAACCAACTTATTGGAAATCATACATACTGATGTGTGCTGTCCAATGAGCGTTGAGGCTCGCGGTGGCTATCATTATGTTCTCACCCTCACTGATGACTTGAGTAGATATGGGTATGTCTACTTAATGAAACACAAGTATGAGACCTTTGAAAAGTTCAAGGAATTTCAGAGTGAGGTTGAAATTCAACATGACAGAAAAATCAAGTTCTTGCGATCAGATCGTGGGGGAGAATACTTGAGTCACAAATTTGGCACACACTGAAGGAAATGTGGAATAGTTTCACAACTCACGCCGCCTGGAACACCTCAGCGTAATGGTGTGTTCGAACATCGTAATCGCACTCTATTGGATATGGTGCAATCTATGATGTCTCTTACCGATTTACCACTGTCATTTTGGGCGAGACTGCCGCATTCACTTTAAATAGGGCTCCATCGAAATTCGTTGAGACGACACCGTATGAATTATGGTTTGGGAAGAAACCTAAGCTGTCGTTTCTAAAAGTTTGGGGATGCGATGCTTATGTCAAGAAACCTCAACCTGAAAAGCTCGAACCCAAATCGGAAAAATGCGTCTTCATAGGATACCCTAAAGAAACTATTGGGTGTACCTCCTACCTCAGATCCGAAGGCAAGATCTTTGTTGCCAAGAATGGATCCTTTCTAGAGAAAGAGTTTCTCTCGAAAGAAGTAAGTGGGAGGAAAGTAGAACTCGATGAAGTATTACCTGTTGAACCGGTAAGTGGCGCAGCTCAAGAAAATGTTCCTGAGGTGCCTGCACCGACTAGAGAGGAAGTTAATGATGATGATCATGAAACTTCAGATCAAGTTGCTACTGAACTTCATAGGTTCACAAGGACACGTTCCGCACCAGAGTGGTATGGCAACCCTGTCCTGGAAATCATGTTGTTAGACAACGGTGAACCTTCGAACTATGAGGAAGCGATGGAGGGCCCATATTCCGACAAATGGCTGGAAGCCATGAAATCCGAGATAGGATCCATGTATGAAAACGAAGTATGGACTTTGACTGACTTGCCCGATGATCGGCGAGCCATAGAAAATAAATGTATCTTTAAGAAGACAGACGCGGATGGTAATGTAACCATCTATAAAGCTCGGCTTGTCGCTAAGGGTTATCGACAAGTTCAAGGGGTTGACTACGATGAGACTTTCTCACCCGTAGCGAAGCTGAAGTCCGTCCGAATCATGTTAGCAATTGCCGCATTCTATGATTATGAGATATGGTAAATGGACGTCAAAACGACATTCCTTAATGGTTTCCTTAAGGAAGAATTGTATATGATGCAGCCGGAAGGTTTTGTCGATCCTAAGAATGCTGACAAGGTGTGCAGGCTCCAACGCTCGATCTATGGGCTGGTGCAAGCATCTCGGAGTTGGAACATTCGTTTTGATGAGATGATCAAAGCGTTTGGGTTTACGCAGACTTATGGAGAAGCCTGCATTTACAAGAAAGTGAGTGGGAGCTCTGTAGCATTTCTCATATTGTATGTGGATGACATACTGTTGATGGGAAATGATATAGAATTCTTGTAAAGCATAAAGGCCTACTTGAACAAGTGTTTTTCAATGAAGGATCTTGGAGAAGCTGCTTACATATTAGGCATCAAGATCTATAGAGAGAGATCGAGACGCCTCATTGGTCTTTCACAGAGTACGTACCTTGACAAGATATTGAAGAAGTTAAATATGGATCAGTCAAAGAAGGGGTTCTTGCCTCTATTGCAAGGTACGAGATTGAGCACGGCTCAATGCCCGACCACAGTAGAAGATAGAGAAAAGATGGGTGTCGTCCCCTATGCCTCGGCCATAGGGTCTATCATGTATGCTATGCTGTGTACCAGACCTGATGTAAACCTTACCGTAAGTTTGGTAGGAAGGTACCAAAGTAATCCCGGCATGGAACACTGGACAACGGTCAAGAATATCCTGAAGTACCTGAAGAGGACTAAGGATATGTTTCTCGTTTATGGAGGTGATGAAGAGCTCGTCGTAAAGGGTTACGTCGATGCTAGCTTCAACACAGATCTGGATGACTCTAAGTCACAAACCGGATATGTGTATATTTTGAATGGTGGGGCAGTAAGCTGGTGCAGTTGCAAGCAAAGCGTTGTGGCGGGATCTACATGTGAAGCGGAGTACATGGCAGCCTCAGAGGCAGCACAAGAGGCAATCTGGGTGAAGGAGTTCATTACCGACCTAGGAGTCATACACAATGCGTCGGGCCCGATGACTCTCTTCTGTGACAACACTGGAGCTATTGCCCTTGCCAAGGAGCTCAGGTTTCACAGGAAGACCAGGCATATCAAGCGTCGCTTCAACTCCATTCGTGAAAGTGTTCAAAATGGAGACATAGATATTTGTAAAGTACATACAGACCTGAATGTGGCAGATCCATTGACTAAACCTCTCCCTAGAGCAAAACATGATCAACACCAGAAACTGCATGGGTGTTCGATTCATCACAATGTAACTAGACTATTGACTCTAGTGCAAGTGGGAGACTGTTGGAAATATGCCCTAGAGGCAATAATAAAATGGTTATTATTATATTTCTTTGTTCATGATAATTGTCTATTGTTCATGCTATAATTGTGTTATCCGGAAATTGTAATACATGTGTGAATACATAGACCACAACACGTCCCTAGTGAGCCTATAGTTGACTAGCTCGTTGATCAAAATATAGTCATGGTTTCCTGACTATGGACATTGGATGTCATTGATAACGGGATCACATCATTAGGATAATGATGTGATGGACAAGACCCAATCCTAAGCATAGCTCAAAGAACGTGTAGTTCGTTTGCTATAGCTTTTCCGAATGTCAAGTATCATTTCCTTAGACCATGAGATTGTGCAACTCCCGGATACCGTAGGAGTGCTTTGGGTGTGCCAAACGTCACAACGTAACTAGGTGACTATAAATGTACACTACGGGTATCTCCGAAAGTGTCTGTTGGGTTGGCACGAATCGAGACTGGGATTTGTCACTCCGTATGACGGAGAGGTATCTCTGGGCCCACTCGGTAATGCATCATCATAATGAGCTCAATGTGACCAAGTGGTTGATCACGGGATCATGCATTACGGTACGAGTAAAGTGACTTGCTGGTAACGAGATTGAACGAGGTATTGGGATACCGACGATCGAGTCTCGGGCAAGTAACGTACTGATTGACAAAGGGAATTGTATACGGGATTGATCGAATCCTCGACATCGTGGTTCATCCGATGAGATCATCGAGGAGCATGTGGGAGCCAACATGGGTATCCAGATCCCGCTGTTGGTTATTGATCGGAGAGTCGTCTCGGTCATGTCTGCGTGTCTCCTGAACCCGTAGGGTCTACACACTTAAGGTTCAGTGACGCTAGGGTTGTTGAGATATTAGTATACGGTAACCTGGAAGTTGTTCGGAGTCCCGTATGAGATCCCGGACGTCACGAGGAGTTCCGGAATGGTCCGGAGGTGAAGATTTATATATAGGAAGTCAAGTTTGGGCCATCGGGAAAGTTTTGGGGGTAATCGGTATTCTATCGAGACCATCGGAAGGGTCCCGGGGGTCCACCGGGTGGGGCCACCTATCCCGGAGGGCCCCATGGGCTAAAGTGGGAGGGGAACCAGCCCCTAGTGGGCTGGTGCACCCCCCTTGGGCCTCCCCCTGCTCCTAGGGTTGGAAACCCTAGGGGTGGGGGCGCCCCACTTGGCTTGGGGGGCACTCCACCCCCTTGGCCGCCGCCCCCCTTGGAGATTGCATCTCCTAGGGTCGGCGCTGACGAAGCTATGTACCTAGGGTAGGGTCACGGACCTGTCCAAACTGCCCTACCCAAGGACATCTCTAGAAGAAATCACCTTTCAATCGACTTGGAGGTGTTCCAGTCGACAGACTCGAAGACACTCGACCCAGAAGCAATCACTCAACCAAGACCAAACCACTCGATGGCCAGGAGACCTAAAGGCACTCCGCATGCTAACGGTCGGTTATTAAGTAGTCTTTATGGTCATCATAGCACTTTATTAGGGGCGTTACCAGTAACGCCCGACCTTAATGTATTTAAAACCCTGCATAACTGAGGGCCGGAGGGGTCCGACGAACTCTATATAAGCCACCCCCTCCACAGTGTAAAGGGTTCGCACCCCTATAAACCATACGCGCATAATCCAGTCGACCGCCTCCGGGCTCCGAGACGTAGGGCTTTTACTTCCTCCGAGAAGGGCCTGAACTCGTAAACCTCGTATGCTTACAACTTCTCCATAGCTAAGATCTTGCCTCTCCATACTTACCCCCCTACATTACTGTCAGACTTAGAACCACGACAGTTGGCGCCCACCTTGGGGCCGGTGTTTTAGCGATTTGTTGGAGGAGTTGCGATCTTTTCCGATCCGAATCATCATGGTTTCCGGCGGAGTTTTGGTGGAGGGCCGCGAGATCCGTCTCGGCGCGCTCACGTTCATCGTCGACGACTCCGCTTGGCTTCAGGAGGCTCCGCTCGACGTGGACGCACTCCCGGTCCGCGAAGCGACGCACTTTTGGGCGTGCGCCCGCGGCATCCTTTTGTGGCAACCGTCGACCCACTATCGGTCAGCTCCTGTGTTGTCTTCCCTCCCTGTTTCACGCCGGCGCAAGCGCTCCGGTCGGTCGAGACTTCAGCGGTGGGTGAGACACGCGGTGGCACGCCAGTCGGCCACCCCCCAAGTCACGGCGATCGAGCCCGATGAATCCCTCTATGGCCTGTTTGATCTGTCGACTGGCTCTACAGAGACCACATCCGAGTGCGGCAGCAGTGATCCGGCGGCGGAGGTTCTAATGGTCGATGGACCACCCAGTCCTCCCGGTTTTCCCCGCACCGACGGGGGCGCGGGTGGAGGTGACCCGTCGCGTCCCCATGAGGAATATCTCCCCGAGCCTCTCACGTCGTTGCAGAGAGAAGAACTTCATCGCCGGAACATGGATGCGCTGCACACTCCTATCGTCGGAGAAACCCCCGAGGCTCGTGCCTTGGAGGACGCGCGCCTGGAAAACTTGGCCGAGCGCACTCGACTGGAGAACCTCCAGCGAGCACTCGACGAGCGTGCGCGACAACGGGTTCCCGAATCCAGTCGACGTCAGCTCTTCCCGCCCCCATAGGTATATCGAACTCCGATTCAGAATTTAGCAGCTGCAGCCCGTATAGCAGAGTCGATTCAGCCTTCCCAGTCGGAGGCTGGCAAAGGCTTGCTGCAGATCAGGGCGTTACTCCGGCAGCAGGAGACCAGAATTCCGCTGTTTCTCAGTCGCGGAACAGGATTCACAGCAGATCCGTCGCTGCAGACACAGTCCAGTCGGCTCATAGCCCAAGATCGCCCCCGAGGCGTGAGGGACGTGGAGACCAGCGTAATCAGCACGGGAACCGTGAGCAATATGATCACCGATTAGATCGCGATGATCGATGTCGAGTGCCCACCCCTCCCCCAAGGAGCGGTCGTATGCGCCTCGACAGCAGGATCACAGGCCCCCTCGTAGTGTTGGGCGAAGGATTCTAGTCGACTCCAGGGAGCCAGGCTTTGATGCGAGATCCATTCTCGTTCAAGGTCAAGAACAGAGCTCACCGAGAAGGTCACGAGAGAGACGTGCCTACCAGCAGCAGGGCACATGTTTCGGGGCTAGAGTGCTTTAGTAGAGCCATCAGGGCCGCTGTGATTCCTCCCAACTTCAGGTTGGCGACTGGAGTCAGCAAGTTCACTGGTGAGTCCAAGCCCGATACTTGGCTTGAAGACTACCGAGTGGCCGTCCAGATTGGCGGCGGCAATGATGAAGTAGCCATGAAGCACCTGCCTCTCATGTTGGAGGGCTCGGCCAGAGCGTGGCTGAACCAGTTAGCACCCAGCAGCATTTACACTTGGGAAGATCTCGCCCGAGTGTTTGTCACCACATTTGAAGGAACATGCAAGCGACCGGCAGGGCTGACGGAACTGCGGTCTTGCCTGCAGAAGCCGAATGAAACTTTGAGGGATTACATCCAGAGATGGATCACGTTACATCACATGGTAGAGAATGTGCCTGATCACCAAGCAGTCTGTGCCTTCAAAGAAGGCATCAAGTACCGAGAATTGAATCTGAAATTCGGTCGGACCGGAGATATGTCTCTGAATCGGATGATGGAGATTGCCACCAAGTACGCTAATGGTGAAGATGAGGATCGACTCAGGAGTGGCAAGCTCAAGTCAGTCGCCCAAGAAACCAGAGGAAATTCCAGTCGGAAATAGAAGCGGAAAGCCGAGCCAGCTGCTCCTGGGGAAGCCTTGGCTGTAACCCAAGGAAAGTTTGAAGGGAAACCCAAAGGACCTTGGAACCCCAAGAAAGTTAAAGACCAGGACGGAAATGATGTGTTGGATTTGCCATGTCTCATCCACACAAAGAAAGATGAATAGGGTAATTTCATTTACCCAAAACATACCACTCGAGAGTGTCGACTCTTGATCCAGCAGTTCCATGGCAAACAACCCAAAGATAAGGAAAAGGAGTCGGACAAAGTTGAGGACAAGGAAGATAGTGACGATGGATACCCCTAGGTCAATTCCACCCTGATGATTTTTGCTTATGTTGAAAGCAAAAGTCGACTGAAAGTTATCAACCGAGAGGTGAATATGGTTGCTCCGGCGACACCCAGTTATCTGAAGTGGTGTCAGACTGCCATAACATTCGACCGGTCCGATCACCCAACGCACATCGCCACCCCTGGGAGGCAAGCTTTGGTGGTCGACCCAGTTGTTGAAGGCACTCGACTGACCAAAGTCTTGATGGATGGTGGCAGTGGTTTGAACATATTATATGCTGACACGTTGAAAGGGATGGGCATTCCGATGCCCAGACTCGGTACTAGCAACATGAGTTTCCATGGAGTTATTCCTGGGAAGAAGGCTGAATCACTCGGCCAGATTGCTCTTGATGTGGTTTTCGGTGATTCCAAGAATTATCGCAAAGAAAAGTTGACGTTTGAAGTTGTAGACTTCCAGAGTGACTATCACGCTATTTTGGGCAGGCCGGCTTATGCACGCTTCATGCCCCGACCATGTTATGTGTATCTCAAATTGAAGATGCCTGGCCCCAAGGGTGTGATCACAATTACGGGCAATCAGAAGAAAGCAGAAGAATGTTTTCAGAAAGGTTCAAAGATCGCTGATGCTCAGATGGCAGTGGTGGAACTGCAAGAATACCAAAAGACTGCAGACCCGAGTGATTTGTTGTGAGCCAAGAAGCCCGCTACAGAATCAGCTTTTCAGTCGTCTGGCGAAACGAAGACAACTCACATCCACCCGACCGATCCCAGCGCTGCTCCAACTCATATCTCAACAATACTCGACTCCAAATAGGAAGAAGCGCTCATCCAGTTCCTCTGTGAGAACTGGGACATTTTTGCATGGAAGCCTTCTGACATGCCGGGTGTTCCCAGGGAGCTGGCTGAGCACCGCCTAAGAGTCGACTCAAAAGTAAAATCTGTCAAGGAACATCTCCGACGGTCCGCCATCCAGAAGAGAAAGGCTATTGGCGAGGAGGTGGCTCGGCTCTTAGCAGCGGAGTTCATCCGAGAAATCTACCACTCCGAGTGGCTCGCCAATGTTGTCATGGTCCCCAAGAAGGACAAGTCACTTCGCATGTGCATTGACTTTAAACATATCAATCGGGCCTGCCCGAAAGATCATTTTCCTCTCCCCCGCATCGATCAGATAGTCGACTCGACTGCGGGATGTGAGCGACTATCTTTTTTAGACGCCTATTCAGGGTACCATCAGATCCGTCTGTATGGACCTGACGAGATCAAAACAGCTTTCATCACTCCATTCAGGTGCTTCTGTTATGTTACCATGTCGTTCGGCCTCAAGAATGCCGGAGCCACATTCATGAGGATGATTCAGACGTGTTTGCTCACTCAAATCAGTCGGAATGTGGAAGCATACATGGATGACATTGTGGTCAAGTCACGGAAGGGTTCCGACCTGCTGGCTGACCTGGCTGAAACCTTTGCCAACCTCAGGAGGTATGATATCAAGCTTAATCCATCAAAGTGCACATTCGGAGTTCCTGGCGGAAAATTACTCGGTTTTCTCGTTTCCAAACGGGGAATCGACTCCAATCCAGAAAAAGTCGGTACTATACTCCGAATGAAAAGTCCTGTGCAAGTACACGACGTCCATAAGCTTACTGGTTGCTTGGACGCTTTAAGTCGATTCATATCTCGTCTCGGTGAAAAGGCATTGCCTCTTTACCGATTGATGAAGAAGTCCGACAAGTTCGAGTGGACTCCTAAAGCTAATGCAGCGTTTGCAGAGCTCAAAGCTCTGCTCTCCACCCATCCGGTGCTTGCTGCCCCAATCAGCAAGGAGCCTTTGCTGCTTTACATCGCAACCACGGGACAAGTCGTCAGTACAGTACTTACGGTCGAGCAGGAAGAAGAAGGAAAAGCCTTCAAAGTTCAGCGCCTAGTATATTATATTTCTGAAGTTTTGACCCCGTCGAAGAAAAGATATCCTCATTATGAGAAGCTTGTATATGGGATTTATATGACCACAAAGAAAGTTGCTCACTACTTCTCTGATCATTCCATTACAGTCGTCGGCGACGCTCCATTGTCAGAGATCCTACACAACAGAGATGCAACTGGTCGAGTGGCAAAATGGGCGATTGAACTCCTTCCTCTAGATATCAAGTTCGAGGCAAAGAAAGCTATCAAGTCCCAGGCAATAGCAGATTTCGTCGCCGAGTGGATTGAACAGCAACTGCCGACTCAGGTTCACTCAGAGCATTGGACCATGTTCTTCGATGGTTCCAAAATGCTGAATGGTTCCGGTGCCGGGGTGGTGTTGGTCTCCCCCCGAGGAGATAAGCTCAGATATGTTCTTCAAATCCACTTTGATTCCTCCAATAACGAGGCAGAATATGAAGCACTTTTATATGGGTTGCGCATGGCCATTTCACTCGGCGTCCGTCGCCTCATGGTCTATGGCGACTCAGATTTGGTGGTTAATCAGGTGATGAAGGAATGGGACATCAGAAGTCCAGCCATGACTAGTTATTGCAATGCAGTGAGAAAGGTGGAGAAGAAATTCGAGGGGTTAGAGCTTCATCACATACCCCGACTGAAAAATCAAGCAACTGATGATTTGGCAAAAAATAGGTTCCAAAAGAGAAGCCATTCCTAGCAATGTGTTTTCGGAACACATCCACACACCATCAGTTCAGGAGGATCCCTTCACTGAAGAGGCCCCGCAGCCAAAAAGTGCCACGGATCTGACTGAAGTTGAAGTTCCAGCTGTGGTCGACCTGATCATGGAAGTCTTGGTCATCACTCCCGACTGGATAGTACCTTACATCGCGTACATCCTAAGGAAAGAACTCCCAGAGGACGAAGAAGAGGCTCGACAGATCGTCCGTCGATCCAAGGCCTTTACAGTCATAAAGGGACACTTGTATAGAGAAAGCGCGACTGGAGTCAGTCAGAAGTGTATAACACCAGAAGAAGGTCAGATGATCCTTGACGATATCCACTCGGGGACTTGTGGTCATCATGCGTCCTCTCGGACCATTGTGGCTAAAGCATACCAAGCGGGATTTTACTGGCCAAGGGCCAATGAAATGGCAAAAGAGATAGTCGACAAATGTGAAGGATGTCAGTATTACTCCAATATGTCACACAAGCCCGCGTCAGCTCTGAAAACCATTCCACTCATCTGGCCCTTCGCTATTTGGGGGCTGGACATGGTTGGACCACTGAAAACGGGCAGGAGCGACTTCACTCATGTGCTAGTAGCAGTCGACAAGTTCACCAAATGGATTGAAGCTAAGCCTATCAAGAATCTTGATGCTTGCACTGCTATCAGTTTCATCAGAGAGTTGATATTCAGATATGGAGTTCCGCACAACATCATCACTGACAATGGGTCAAACTTCGATTCCGACAAATTCAGGGCCTTTTGCGCCTCTCAGGGCACACGAGTCGACTATGCTTCGGTCGCTCACCCTCAGTCGAATGGACAGGCGGAAAGAGCAAACGGCCTAATTCTCAAAGGACGGAAACCTCGATTGATGCGTGATCTCAAGCACGCAGCAGGTGCATGGGTCGATGAGCTTCCATCATTTCTTTGGGGATTGAGGACGACCCCGAACCGATCGACCGGAAGAACCCCATTCTTTCTGGTCTACAGAGCCGAAGTAGTCTTGCCGAGTGACATGCTTCACAACGCCCATCGGGTCGAGCTCTACTCTGAAGAAGAAGCAGAACAAGCCCGGCAGGACGCAGTCGACCTCCTGGAAGAAGAAAGAGAAATGGCCATGATCCGATCGACCATCTATCAGCAAGACTTGCGTCCATTCCATGCCAGAAATGTGAAGAGTCGAGCCTTCCAAGAAGGAGACTTAGTCCTCCGAGTGGATCAGCAAAAACCACACAAACTCGCTCCTACTTGGAAGGCCCCTTCATAGTCACCAGAGTCCTCCATAATGGAGCGTATCACCTCTATAATGTCGATCGCCAGATTGATGAGCCACGAGCCTGGAATGCAGAGCTTCTCCGCCCCTTTTATACTTGAATTCTCACTCAGATGAGATGTAATAAGAAAAAACTCCTGTAGTTTATTTATCAAAGACAAGAGCGTTATAATTTTCTCAGCGATTGTTATTGTTTTTGTTTGCGTAAGAAATCCCCCAGTGGGTGGCTTAGCTGCGAATCCACTTCGCCTAAGTTTGTATAAATAGTCTCCTACCGAGTAGTGAGCCAGCCTCCCACTCGGGGGCTTAGCTGCGAACCCGTTTCGCCTAAGTATTTAAAAATCCTACCGAGTGGAGAGCAATCCTCCCACTCGGGGGCTTAGCTGCAGTCCAGTAATCGCCTAAGTTTTCTCACTTGGAGACTTAGCTGCAGTCCGGTACTCGCCTAAGTTTGAAAAAAATCCTACCGAGTGGAGAGCAACCCTCCCACTCGGGGGCTTAGCTGCAGTCCAGTACTCGCCTAAGTTTTCTCACTCGGAGACTTAGCTGCAGTCCGGTACTTGCCTAAGTTTGAAAAAAA
>NC_041384.1:156462639-156490948 GCF_002162155.2 Triticum dicoccoides | reverse complement strand
TCGGAGACTTAGCTGCAGTCCGGTACTCGCCTAAGTATTTAAAAAATCCCATCGAGTGGAGAGCAAACCTCCCACTCGGGGGCTTAGCTGCAGTCCAGTACTCGCCTAAGTTTTCTCACTCGGAGACTTAGCTGCAGTCCGGTACTTGCCTAAGTATTTAAAAAATCCCATCGAGTGGAGAGCAAACCTCCCACTCGGGGGCTTAGCTGTAGTCCAGTACTTGCCTAAGTATGAAACACATCTCAACCCTCAAGGACGACGAGGTGCAGGTTGACTGCCACCTTCTCCTGGGGAGCTTCGCCACAAATCCAATGCGCACTCCATCGCCGACCCGCAAGGACAACAAGGCGCGGGTCGACTGCTTCCTTCTCCTTCGGAGATGCACTACAAATACAAAAGTTGTCTCGAATAAAGAACGGGTTCACTCAGTAGGGGATTCATGAAGATATTCAACGAGAAACCAAGTTTAGATAAATCCTAAAGGTTCTGGACCACAAATCGAAGTGCTCGGGCATTCAGCCCGAAAGAGTTTAACGGTTACAAAAACCACTCGGCATTCCAAGGCAAATTCAAGGTGAGGCATAAAAGTTTGTTCACTCCGCGGGAGGAGGACTAGCAGGCTCGACGAACTCGTCTAAGTCAACGCCGTCGGCGATCCAAGTGGCTGCAGCGATGAAAGTCTCCATAAAAGATCGGAAGTCATGCTTCTGGGTGTTGGCGACCTTGATTGCTGCCAGCTTATCTTGTCGCACCTCCTTGCAATGGACGCGAACCAAAGACAGAGCCACATCAGCGCCACACTGGGCAGAAGACTTCTTCCACTCCTGCACTCGGTCAGGGATTTCGTTAAGTCGAGTCATCAGGGACTCAAGATCATTTTGGAGCGTGGCCTCTGGCCAAAGTGCTGGGTCGATCCGTGACATGGCGACCTTCAGTCGAGCCAAGTAGTCCACGACACCATCGATGCGGGATTCCAGTCGGAGCAGATTCATGGCAGTTTCATCTTTCACGGGAGAATTGATTGGATCCAAACCTGGTTCAATCCGCCCAGTCTCCTCCTCGAAGTTCTGGCAAAACACTGCATTCACGATCCAAGAATAAGTCAATTTTCATACGCTGAGTCGACACAAAAAAAATTAGTCAGAACAAAATGTGCACCTTCAAGCTTGATGAACAACTTCTTGGCAAGGCTCCTCAGATAGCTCTCCAGATCGTCCCTCCTGCGAGCGATGCCTTCCATCTTCTCGCCCAGGTTGAGGTTCTCCTTCTTCCAGCGCGAGCACTCCTTGTTGGCTTCGTTCAGAGCAGATTTCATCTTGGTATTCTCTTCTTCCAACTGGCCGACCGAAGCCAGTTTTTGTTCAGCTAGGGCGGTTCTGTCGTCAGCTTCCTTTCCAGCAGCAACCAAATCCTGATCCTTCTTCGCCAGAGCTTCTCTCAGTTTTTTTTGCAAAGAAATGGTGCTTGATTCAGAAAGAGCGGAAGGGTACTCAAGCCTAAGACAGACCAGTCGACAAACTCGTCTTACCAGTGGCGCCGTCCTTGACCTTTTGCAGCTCTGTCTTGGCCAGCTCCAAGTCAAGGTTCAGTTGAATCTGCTGTTTCTCCAAGTCAGCAAAGCGAGCTCCAAGATCACAAGATTTCTGAAATCAAAGGGGAGAAGTTATTTTACAGCAAAAAACGACAAAGACAATAAGTACTAAGACTACGGTCGATTGCCTGCAGTCCACCATAGTCTCTGGGACTACACCCAGTGGGTGCATTTTGCGTGCCCCCACCGGTTCTGATCCCACTCGACCGGCCCGCCGGAGTTGAGTGCAGGAAGTAAAAAAAGGGGGAGAGAAAGTAGAACTTAGACCACAGTCGACTGCCAGCAGTCGACCGCGGTCTTGGGGACTACACCCAGTGGGTGCACTTGGCGTGCCCCCACCGGTTCTGATCCCACTTGACTAGATCGAGTGGAAGAGACAAACTACCAGTTCGGTTTACACTCGACAAAAATGCAAAGACTACAGTCGACTGCCAGCAGTCCACCGTAGTCTCGGGGACTACACCCAGTGGGTGCACTCAGTGTGCCCCCACTAGTTCAAAAATTCAATCGACGCACCCAGTGGGTGTATAGATGCAAAGATTTTCGGAAAGAGTCTTCAGATAGCATATCCTAACAGAACAAGCGGCGACCAACTAACCTAAACGTTGCTCTGGAGAGCCGAGCTGGCATCGTAGGCGGCTTGGCTGGCGTCCCGCACCGTCTTCATCTTCTCCATCATAATCCCGCCTGGCGTATGGCTTCCCTGGCAGCATTTACCTCGTCCTCTGGGACATGATGGGTCGCAAAAACTGAAGGCGGGTCGACAGGGGCCTGAGCAGTCGACGAGGAAGGCAAGGCACTTGACAATGGCACGGCGAAGGTAACAGGACCCCTATTGGCATCGTCAGCGTCCTGAATGACTGGCTCCGCCCTCGGTGTCGATTGTGGCACCTCGCTCGCAGGAGCTTGCCTATTTTTCCTCGTCAAAGGCCTCCCGGGCTCTTCATCATCATCATCAGGGAGGTCAATAATGTTAGGAGCTGTTCAAAGTTCAATCGACAAAATCACATCACCCAATGCTACACATTGCAGTTGAATCGACCAAAATAAAGACAGTATGGCAGAAATCATACCCAGATTAGAAGTGACCGCATCCTCCATCACCTCATCATCATCCCTGTAAGCTGAGGTCCCAGAAGTAGCAGCGCTGACAGTTCCAAAGTTCGTCCGGTTAAAACAAGAAAAATAAACAACACAGGGCGTCGAGTAAATATGAAGGGAGACACTCACGCGGAAGCGATGGGGATGCCAATCTTAATCTTCGGCTACGCCTTCCGAAGCTTCGACTCTGCGACTTTGGGATGCTTTGACACTTTTTCAGTCGGAGTTGGCGAAGAGGTCCGAGGACGCTTTGAAGACTGACCAGCTTGAGCAATCGCCTTTTCACGGGCGCTTGGTCGTTCTTGGTCAAGTTTGGACCGCCTCTCCCTGCGAGGAGGCGACTCGACTTCTTCTTCGTCACTTGGATCGTCGCTTTCTTCGTCTCCTCTACCGTCAGACTCCCATTCGCCACTGTTGCCACCGCTCGCTTCTCCTTCCGGGTCCTGCTCTTGCTCTCCGTTGGGCATTGAATACATTTCAATAATGGCCTGAAAGAAAGCAGGAAGAACAAATTCAGTCGACTCAGTATAGGCAGCTACGCGAGTGAATTCAGATTGCAAACAAAAACTCAGAATCGGACCTTCTCTGGCACATGAGACTGGTCGAGTGGAGGAACTCTCCTGGCTCCCCTGGGGTTGTCCTTGTTTCCGGTCATGCCCGACAACCACTTCTCAAGTGTTTCGTCATCGACCTCCTCCGGGTGAATCCGAGTGGAGTCTTTGAGACCCGAATACATCCACATCGGATGGTCTCGGGCTTGAAGAGGCTGGATGCGCCGCTGAAGGAATACCTCCAAGAGATCCATACCAGTGACCCCGTCACGGATAAGCTGGACAACTCGCTCTACCAGCACCCTCAGCTGCACCTTCTCCTCCGGGAGAACCTTCAAAGGGGAGGGTTTCCTCACTCGGTCCATGGTGACAGGAGGGAGGCCAGTCGACTGCCCTGGCGTCGACTGGTCTTTGCAGTAAAACCAGGTCGACTGCCATCCGCGAACTGAGTCGGGATGAATCATGGCCGGAAAGGAGCTTTTCCCTCTCATCTGGACACCAAGACCACCACACATCTGAATCACTTGAGTCCTCTCGTCACTCGGATTAGCTTTTTTCACCGTCTGGGAGCGACAAGTGAAAATGTGCTTGAAAAGGCCCTAGTGAGGCCGACAACCCAGGAAATTCTCACACAAAGAAACAAAAGCGGCGAGATAAACGATTGTGTTGGGAGTGAAGTGGTGGAGTTGTGCCCCAAAGAAGTTCAGAAATCCCCGACAGAAAGGGTGAGGAGGCAAGGAAAATCCACGGTCGACGTGGGTGGCAAGGAGAACGTGCTCACCCTCCCGAGGTTGCGGCTCGGATTCCTTCCCCGGGAGCCGCGCCGATTCATAGCGGATCAACCCTCCTTTGGCTAGGTCGTCGATGTCTTCTTGGGTGATCGTTGAGCGGATCCAGTCGCCCTGGATCCAGCCCTTCGGCAGGCCGGTTCGCGAGGAGGATCCGCCCCGACTGGTCACCTTCCCATTCGACCTCGCCGTCGCCTTCTTCGCCCGCTCTAGAGCCGCCGTCTTCTCCTTCTCCATCGTCGCCGGTGAAACGCGTACGGAACGGTGGCGCTGGGGCGAGAGCGAGCGTGGCGGGGGAGCATGAAGAGGAGAAGAGATAATGGGGACGCACTGCTCGAAGAGACCCCGGTCCGACGCCTTATATGAGGCCGCTTCCGAGTGGCTGACTGGTAGGCCCGGGCGGCCCTGTCAAATCCCGTAACAATCGCGCGCATGATACGTGGCGAAAAAGGTGACGCGGGGATCGAGGCGGCTCCGCTCTATCCCATCCGATTACTGCGGCTTCCCCCGTCCCGCGTGCTTCCCAAAATTCGGATCCCGCGAAATTTGCGGGCAGCAGAACAACTTGTCAGACCGAAGATCTCCCCCGCACCGTCACTCGGAGCCTTTCAAGTAAAGAAACTCACTCGACAAAAAGCTAAGAATGGATCAAGGCGACTGAAAAGAAAGTTGTTGTCATCACTCAAGATTCATTGATCCGAAACCAGATATGCTCATGGCATAAAAAATGAGTCGGGAAAATTCTCAACTCCTTCCCCACTCAAACCTCGATCCATTCGGGGGCTAATGACGAAGCTATGTACCTAGGGTAGGGTCATGGACCTGTCCAAACTGCCCTACCAAAGGACATCTCTAGAAGAAATCACCTTTCAATCGACTTGGAGGTGTTCCACTCGACAGACTCGAAGACACTCGACCAAGAAGCAATCACTCGACCAAGACCAAACCACTCGACGGCCAGGAGACCTAAAGGCACTCCGCATGCTAACGGTCGGTTATTAAGTAGTCTTTATGGTCATCATAGCACTTTATTAGGGGCGTTACCAGTAACGCCCGACCTTAATGTATTTAAAACCCTGCATAACTGAGGGCCGGAGGGGTCCGACGAACTCTATATAAGCCACCCCCCTCCTCAGTGTAAAGGGTTCGCACCCCTGTAAACCATACGCGCATAATCCAGTCGACCACCTCCGGGCTCCGAGACGTAGGGCTTTTACTTCCTCCAAGAAGGGCCTGAACTCCTAAACCTCGTGTGCTTACAACTTCTCCATAGCTAAGATCTTGCCTCTCCATACTTACCCCCCTACATTACTGTCAGACTTAGAACCACGACAGGCGCCCCCCCTAGGGGTCCTATATATAGTGGGGGTAGGGAGGGCAGCCGCACCCTAGCCCCTTGCGCCTCCCTCTCCCTCCCGTGACACTCCTCCCTCTCCCTGAGCTTGGCGAAGCCCTGCCGAGATCACCGTTGCTTCCACAACCATGCCATCGTGCTGCTGGATCTTCATCAACCTCTCCTTCCCCCTTGCTGGATCAAGTTGGAGAAGACGTCTTCCCAACCATACGTGTGTTGAATGCGGAGGTGCCGTCCGTTCGGCGCTAGGTCATCGGTGATTTGGATCACGACAAGTACGACTCCATCAACCCTGTTCTCCTGAACGCTTCTGCACGCGATCTACAAGGGTATGTAGATGCACTCCCCTCTCCCTGGTTGCTAGATGACTCCATAGATTGATCTTGGTGATGCATAGAAAATTTTATAATTCTGCTACGTTCCCCAACAGGGGCGGGGTAGTGTGTATAAATAGGAGGGGGCAACTTGGAGGAGGGGGCATGGCGCGGCGGAGGCGGAGTCCGGCTCGAGCTCGGCGGCGGCGGCGCTCGCGCGCGGGGAGGCGGCGTCGGCGACTTGGGCCGGCAGCCCGGCTGGGTTCGGCCCAGTCGGCTCGGGGAGTTCCTCTTTTTTCTAAAACAATTTCATCGACAGAAATAAAATCCTAGGAAATAAAATAAAAATCTAAAAATGCCAAAACAAATTTTCACCGTCTAAATAAAATATTTAGAACAAGATGAACATTTTCTTGGCCCTAAAATGCAATTTTGAAAACGTGCAATTTTTCTAATGCAAATAAAATCCAAATAAAATCAAATAACTGATTTTAATATTTTTCCTCCAATATTTCAATTATTTTGGAGAAGTCATATTAACTCCTCTCATTTATTTTAAAATGAAACATTTTTCGGAGAGAAAAATTATTAAAATAAAAAATCCTTGTTTCATTATTTGATAAAAATCAAATATGAAAACCGGGAAATCCCCAACTCTCTCTGAGGGTCCTTGAGTTGCTTAGGATTTCGAGCATTGCGGAACGGAAATGCAATAAAATATGGTATGCATGGATGACCTATGTATAACATTCCAAATTGAAAATTTGGAATGTTACACTTAGGCTCATTTCTTTCGCCATTCGGAGACCATGGAGCAAAGCTTCATATTCTGCTGTGTTGTTAGTACAAGGAAATATCAAACGCAGCACATAACAAAACTTGTCACCTCGAGGGGAGCTTAAAACAACTCCAGCCCCCGAGCCTTCCAACTGTGTGGACCCATCGAAGTGAATAGTCCAATACGTGCTGTCTGGTTTCTCTTCTGGCATCTGCATCTCTGTCCAGTCATTAATAAAGTCAACCGGTGCTTGAGACTTGATCGCAGTACGTGGCACATACTTCAACCCATGAGACCCAAGTTCAATGGCCCACTTGGCGACTCGTCTAGTAGCCTCTCTATTCTGGATGATGTCTCCCAAAGGAGCAGAGCTAACCACAGTGATTGGGTGACCCTGAAAGTAATGTTTGAGTTTCCGACTTGCCATGAACACCCCATACACGAGCTTCTGCCAATGTGGATATCTTTGTTTAGATTCAATCAACACCTCACTGACGTAATAAACCGGCTGTTGAACCGGATGTTCTTTGCCAACCTCCTTGTGCTCCACCACAATTGCCACACTAACAACTCGTGAGTTAGCGGCTACGTATAACAATAGCGACTCGTTCTCAATCGAAGCAGCAAGAGCCGGCGGCTCAGCAAGCTGTTTCTTCAGATCCTCAAAAGCAGAGTTCGCAGCATCGCTCCAAACGAAGTCATCCATTTTCTTCATCATCTGATACAAAGGCATCGCCTTCTCCCCTAACCAGCTTATGAATCGGCTCAAAGCAGCAACACGACCCGCCAGCCATTGAACGTCATTCATGCATATTGGTTTGGCAGGGATGTGATTGCCTTAATTTTCTCCGGGTTAGCTTCAATACCTCGATTGGACACCAAAAAACCCAAGAGCTTGCCAACTGGGACTCCAAAAACACACTTGGCCGGGTTAAGCATCATTTTGTAGACCCGGAGGTTATCAAAGGTCTCCTTCAGATCTGTTATCAAAGTTTCCTCTTTCCTGGACTTTACCACTAGGTCATCCACATAAGCATGAACATTACGCCCAATCTGATTGTGAAGGCAATTCCGCATACTTTTGGGGAACGTAGTAATTCCAAAAAAAATCCTATGCACACGCAAGATCATGGTGATGCATAGCAACGAGAGGGAGAGTGTTGTCTACGTACCCTCATGGACCGAAAGCGGAAGCATTAGCACAACGCGGTTGATGTAGTCGTACGTCTTCACGATCCGACCGATCAAGTACCAAACGTACAACACCTCCGAGTTCAGCACACGTTCAGCCCGATGACGTCCCTCGAACTCCGATCTAGCCGAGTGTTGAGGGAGAGTTTCGTCAGCACGACGGTGTGGTGACGATGTTGATGTTCTACCGACGCAGGGCTTCGCCTAAGCACCACTACAGTAATATCGAGGTGGACTATGGTGGAGGGGGCACCGCACACGGCTAAAGGATCAAACGATCAATTGTTGTGTCTGTGGGGTGCCCCCTTGCCCCCGTATATAAAGGAGCAAGGCGGGTGTGGCCGACCAGGGAGAAGGCGCACCAGGAGGAGTCCTACTCCCACCGGGAGTAGGACTCCCCCCTTTCCTAGTTGGAATAGGATCCGGGAGAAGGAAAGAGAGAGGAGATGAAGGAAAGAGGGGGCCGGCCCACATTGCCCTAAACCAATTTGGTTTGGGCCTTGGGGGAGCGCCCCACACTCCCCTTGCTTCCCTCTATTTCCACTAAGGCCCATATAGGCCCATTAAGCTCCCGGGGGGTTCCAGTAACCTCCCGGTACTCCGGTAAAATCCCGATTTCACCCGGAACACTTCCGACATCCAAACATAGGCTTCCAATATATCAATCTTCATGTCTCGACCATTTCAAGACTCCTCGTCATGTCCCCGATCTCATCCGGGACTCCGAACAACCTTCGGTACATCAAAACATATAAACTCATAATATAACCGTCATCGTAACGTTAAGCATGCGGACCCTACGGGTTCGAGAACTATGTAGACATGACCGAGACATGTCTCTGGTCAATAACCAATAGCGGAACCTGGATGCTCATATTGGCTCCCACATATTCTACGTAGATCTTTATCGGTCAAACCGCACAACAACATACGTTGTTCCCTTTGTCATCGGTATGTTACTTGCCCGAGATTCGATCGTTGGTATCTCAATACCTAGTTCAATCTCGTTACCGGCAAGTCTCTTTACTCATTCCGTAATACATCATCCCGCAACTAACTCATTAGTTGCAATGCTTGCAAGGCTTAATTGATGTGCATTACCGAGAGGGCCCAGAGATACCTCTCCGACAATCGGAGTGACAAATCCTAATCTCGAAATACACCAACCCAACAAGTACCTTCGGAGACACCTGTAGAGCACCTTTATAATCACCCAGTTACGTTCTGATGTTTGGTGGCACACAAAGTGTTCCTCCGGTAAACGGGAGTTGCATAATCTAATAGTCATAGGAACATGTATAAGTCATGAAGAAAGCAATAGCAACAAACTAAACGATCAAGTGCTAAGCTAACAGAATGGGTCAAGTCAATCACATCATTCTCCTAATGATGTGATCCCATTAATCAAATGACAACTCTTTGTCTATGGCTAGGAAACATAACCATCTTTGATCAACGAGCTAGTCAAGTAGATGCATACTAGTGACACTCTGTTTGTCTATGTATTCACACATGTATCATGTTTCCGGTTAATACAATTCTAGCATGAATAATAAACATTTATCATGATATAAGGAATTAAATAATAACTTTATTATTGCCTCTAGGGCATATTTCCTTCAGTCTCCCACTTGCACTAGAGTCAATAATCTAGTTCACATCGCCATGTGATTTAACACCAATAGTTCACATCACCATGTGATTAGCACCCGTAGTTCACATCGTCATGTGAGCAACACCCAAAGGGTTTACTAGAGTCAATAGTCTAGTTCACATCGCTATGTGATTAATACCCAAAGAGTACTAAGGTGTGATCATGTTTTGCTTGTGAGGGAAGTTTAGTCAAGGGTCTGCCACATTCAGATCCGTATGTATTTTGCAAATTTCTATGTCAACAATGCTCTGCATGGAGCTACTCTAGGTAATTGCTCCCACTTTCAATATGTATCCAGATTGAGACTTTGAGTCATCTGGATCAGTGTCAAAACTTGCATCAACGTAACCCTTTACGACGAACCTTTTGTCACCTCCATAATCGAGAAACATATCCTTATTCCACTAAGGATAATTTTGACCAATGTCCAGTGATCTTCTCCTAGATCACTATTGTACTCCCTTGCCAAACTCAAGGCAGGGTATACAATAGGTCTGGTACACAGCATGGCATACTTTATAGAACCTATGGCTGGGGCATAGGGAATGACTTTCATTCTCTCTCTATCTTCTGCCGTGGTCGGGTTTTGAGTCTTACTCAACTTCACACCTTGTAACACAGGCAAGAACTCCTTCTTTGACTGTTCCATTTTGAACTACATCAAAATCTTGTCAAGGTATGTACTCATTGAAAAACTTATCAAGTGTCTTGATCTATCTCTATAGATCTTGATGCTCAATATGTAAGCAGCTTCACCGAGGTCTTTCTTTGAAAAACTCCTTTCAAACATTCCTTTATGCTTTGCGGAATAATTCTACATTATCTCCGATCAACAACATGTCATTCACATATACTTATCAGAAATGCTATAGTGCTCCCACTCACTTTCTTGTAAATATAGGCTTCACCGCAAGTCTGTATAAAACTATATGCTTTGATCAACTTATCAAAGTGTATATTCCAACTCCGAGATGCTTGCACCAGTCCCTAGATGGATCACTGGAGCTTGCATATTTTGTTAGTACCTTTAGGATTGACAAAACCTTCTGGTTGCATCATATACAACTCTTCTTTAATAAATCTATTAAGTAATGCAGTTTTGTTTATCCATTTGCCAAATTTCATAAAATGCGGCAATTGCTAACATGATTCGGACAGACTTAAGCATAGATACGAGTGAGAAACTCTCATCGTAGTCAACACCTTGAACTTGTCAAAAACCTTTTTGCGACAATTCTAGCTTTGTAGATAGTAACACTACTATCAGCGTCTGTCTTCCTCTTGAAGATCCATTTAATCTCAATGGCTCACAGATCATTGGGCAAGTCAATCAAAGTCCATACTTTGTTCTCATACATGGATCTCATCTCAGATTTCATGGCCTCAAGCCATTTCGTGGAATCTAGGCTCATCATTGCTTCCTCATAGTTCGTAGGCTCATCATGGTCAAGTAACATGACCTCCAGAACAGGATTACCGTATCACTCTGGTGCGGATCTCACTCTGGTTTACCTACGAGATTTCGGTAGTAACTTGATCTGACGTTACATGATCATCATCATTAGCTTCCTCACTAATTGGTGTAGTAGTCACAGGAACATATTTCTGTGATGAACTACTTTCTAATAAGGGAGCAGGTACAGTTACCTCATCAAGTTCTACTTTCCTCCCACTCACTTCTTTCGAGAGAAACTGCTTCTCTAGAAAGGATCCATTCTCAGCAATGAATATCTTGCCTTCAGATCTATGATAGAAGGTGTACCCAACATTTTCTTTTGGGTATCCTATGAAGACACACTTCTCCAATTTGGGTTTGAGCTTACCAGGTTGAAACTTTTTCGTATAAGCATTGCAACCTCAAACTTTAAGAAACGACAGCTTAGGTTTCTTGCCAAACCATAGTTCATACAGTGTCGTCTCAACGTATTTAGATGGTGCCCTATTTGACGTGAATGTAGCTGTCTCTAATGCATAACCCCAAAATGATAGTGGTAAATTGGTAAGAGACATCATAGATTGGACCATATCTAATAAAGTATGGTTATGACGTTCCGACACACCATTACACTGTGGTGTTCCAAGTGGCGTGAGTAGTGAAACTATTTCACATTGTTTTAACTGAAGGCCAAACTCGTAACTCAAGTATTTTACTTCTGCGATCATATCATAGAAATTTTTATTTTTGTCATGATGATTCTCCACTTCACTCTGAAATTCTTTGAACTTTTCAAATGTTTCAGACTTGTGTTTCATCAAGTTGATATACTCATATCTGCTCAAATCATCTGTGAAGATCAGAAAATAATGATACCTGCCGCGAGCCTCAATATTCATCGGACCACATACATCAGTATGTATGATTTCCAACAAATCTTTGCTCGCTCCATTGTTCTGGAGAACGGAGTCTTAGTCATCTTGCCCAAGAGGCATGGTTCACAAGCATCAACTGATTCATAATCAAGTGATTCCAAAAGCCCATCAGCATGGATTTTCTTCATGCACTTTACACCAATATGACCTAAACGGCAGTGCCACAAATAAGTTCCACTATCATTATTAACTTTGCATCTTTTGGCTTCAATATTATGAAAATGTGTATCACGACGATCAAGATCCAACAAACCATTTTCATTGGGTGTATGACCATAGAAGGTTTTATTCATGTAAACAGAACAACAATTATTCTCTAACTTACATGAATAACCGTATTGCAATAAACATGATCCAATCATATTTATGCTCAACGCAAACACTAAATAACATTTATTTTAGGTTTAACACTAATCCCGAAAGTATAGGGAGTGTGCGATGATGATCATATCAATCTTGGAACCATTTCCAATACACATTGTCACTTCACCCTTAACTAGTCTCTGTTCATTCTGCAACTCCCGTTTCGAGTTACTATTCTTAGCAACTGAACTAGTATCAAATACGAAGGGGTTGCTATAAACATTAGTAAAGTACACATCAGTAACATGTATATCAAATATACCTATGTTCACTTTGCCATCCTTCTTATCCGCCAATTACTTGGGGTAGTTCCGCTTCTAGTGACCAGTCCCTTTGCAGTAGAAGCACTCAGTTTCAGGCTTAGGTCCAGACTTAGGTTTTTTTCACTTGAGCAGCAACTTGTTTGCCGTTCTTCTTGAAGTTCCCCTTTCTTCTCTTTGTCCCTTTACTTGAAACTAGTGGTTTTGTTTACCATCAACACTTGATGCTTTTCTTGATTTCTACCTTCGTTGATTTCAGCATCAAGAAGAGCTTGGGAATCGTTTCTGTCATCCCTTGCATATTATAGTTCATCATGAAGTTCTACTAACTTGGTGATGGTGACTAGAGAATTATGTCAATCACTATTTTATTTGGAAGATTAACTCCCACTTGATTCAAGAGATTGTAGTACCCAGACAATCTGAGCACATGCTCACTGCTTGAGCTATTCTCCTCCATATTTTAGCTATAGAACTTGTTGGAGACTTCATATCTCTCAACTCGGGTATTTGCTTCAAATATTAACTTCAACTCCTGGAACATCTCATATGGTGCATGACGTTCAAAACATCTTTGAAGTCCCGATCCTAAGTCGTTTAAGCATGGTGCACTAAACTATCAAGTAGTCATCATATTGAGCTAGCCAAACATTCATAACATATGCATCTGCTCCTGCAATAGGTTTGTTACCTAGCGGTGCATCAAGGACATAATTCTTCTGTGCAGCAATGAGGATAAACCTCAGATCACAGATCCAATCTGCATCATTGCTACTAACATCTTTCAACTTAGTTTTCTCTAGGAACATATCAAAAATAAAACAGGGGAGCTAAACGTGAGCAATTGATCTACAACATAGATATGCAAATACTACTAGGACTAAGTTCATGATAAATTTAAGTTCAATTTAATCATGTTACTTAAGAACTCCCACTTAGATAGACATCCCTCTAATCTTCTAAGTGATCACGTGATCCAAATCAACTAAACCATAACCGATCATCACATGAAATGGAGTAGTTTTCAATGGTGTACATCACTATGTTGATCATATCTACTATATGATTCACGCTCGACCTTTCGGTCTTAGTGTTCTGAGGCCATATCTGCATATGCTAGGCTCGTCAAGTTTAACCTGAGTATTCTGCGTGTGCAAAACTGGCTTGCACCCGTTGTAGATGGACGTAGAGCTTATCACACCCGATTATCAAGTGGTGTCTGGGCACGACGAACTTTGGCAACTGTGCATACTCAGGGAGAACACTTTTATCTTGAAATTTAGTGAGAGATCATCTTATAATGCTACCGTCCATCAAAGCAAGATAAGATGCATAAAAGATAAACATCACATGCAATCAATATAAGTGATATGATATGGCCATCATCATCTTGTGCTTGTGATCTCCATCTTTGAAGCACCGTCATGATCACCATCGTCACCAGCGCGACACCTTGATCTCCATCATAGCATCATTTTCGTCTCGCCAATCTTATGCTTCCATGACTATCGCTACCGCTTAGTGATAAAGTAAAGCATTACAGGGCAATTGCATTGCATACAATAAAGTGACAACCATATGGCTCCTGCCAGTTGCCGATAACTCGGTTACAAAACATGATCATCTCATATAATAAAATTTAGCATCATGTCTTGACCATATCACATCACAACATGCCCTGCAAAAACAAGTTAGACGTCCTCTACTTTGTTGTTGCAAGTTTTACGTGGCTGCTACGGACTTAGCAAGAACCATTCTTACCTACGCATCAAAACCACAATGATAGTTTGTCAAGTTGGTGCTATTTTAACCTTTGCAAGGACCGGGCGTAGCCACACTCGGTTCAACTAAAGTAGGAGAAACTGACACCCGCCAGCCACCTGTGTGCAAAGCACGTCGGTAGAACCAGTCTCACGTAAGCGTACGCATAATGTCGGTCCGGGCCGCTTCATCCAACAATACCGCTGAACCAAAGTATGACATGCTGGTAAGCAGTATGACTTGTATCGCCCACAACTCACTTGTGTTCTACTCGTGCATATTACATCAACGCATAAAACCTGGCTCGGATGCCACTTTCGGGGAAAGTAGAAATTTCAAAAAAATTCCAACGCACATGCAAGATCATGGTGATGCATAGCAACGAGAGGGGAGAGTGTTGTCTACATACCCTCATAGACCGAAAGCGGAAGCGTTAGCACAACGTGGTTGATGTAGTCGTACGTCTTCATGATCCGACCTATCAAGTACCGAACGTAGGACACCTCCGAGTTCAGCACACGTTCAGCCCGATGACGTCCCTCGAACTCCGATCCAGACAAGTGTTGAGGGAGAGTTTCGTCAGCATGACGGTGTGGTGACGATTTTGATGTTCTACCAACGCAGGGCTTCGCCTAAGCACCGCTACAGTAATATCAAGGTGGACTATGATGGAGGGGGGCACCACACACGGCTAAAGGATCAAACGATCAATTGTTGTGTCTATGGGGTGCCCCGTTGCCCCCGTGTATAAAGGAGCAAAGGGGGGTGCGTCCGGCCAGGGAGAGGGCACGTCAGGAGGAGTCCTACTCCCACCGGGAGTAGGACTCCCCCCTTTCCTAGTTGAAATAGGATTCGGGAGAAGGAAAGAGAGAGGAGAAGAAGGAAAGAGGGGGCCGGCCCCCCTTGCCCTAAACCAATTCGGTTTGGGCCTTGGGGGCACGCGCCCACACTCCCCTTGCTTCCCTCTATTTCCACTAAGGCCCGTATAGGCCCATTAAGCTCCCGGGGGGTTCCGGTAACCTCCCGGTACTCCCGTAAAATCCCGATTTCACCCGGAACACTTCCGACATCCAAACATAGGCTTCCAATATATCAATCTTCATGTCTCGACCATTTTGAGACTCCTCGTCATGTCCTTGGTCACATCTGGAACTCCGAACAACCTTCGGTACATCAAAACATATAAACTCATAATATAACCGTCATCGTAATGTTAAGCGTGCGGACCCTACGGGTTCGAGAACTATGTAGACATGACCGAGACACGTCTCCGGTCAATAACCAATAGCGGAACCTGGATGCTCATATTGGCTCCCACATATTCTACGAAGACCTTTATCGGTCAAACCGCACAACAACGTACGTTGTTCCCTTTGTCATTGGTATGTTACTTGCCCGAGATTCGGTCGTCGGTATCTCAATACCTAGTTCAATCTCGTTACCGACAAGTCTCTTTACCCGTTCTGTAATACATCATCCCGCAACTAACTCATTAGTTGCAATGCTTGCAAGGCTTAAGTGATGTGCATTACCGAGAGGGCCTAGAGATACCTCTCTGACAATCTGCGTGACAAATCCTAATCTTGAAATACGCCAACCCAACAAGTACCTTCGGAGACACCTGTAGAGCACCTTTATAATCACCCAGTTACATTGTGACGTTTGGTGGCACACAAAGTGTTCCTCTGGTAAACGGGAGTTGCATAATCTCATAGTCATAGGAACATGTATAAGTCATGAAGAAAGCAATAGCAACAAACTAAACGATCAAGTGCTAAGCTAACGGAATGGGTCAAGTCAATCACATCATTCTCCTAATGATGTGATCCCGTTAATCAAATGACAACTCTTTGTCTATGGCTAGGAAACATAACCATCTTTGATCAACGAGCTAGTCAAGTAGAGGCATACTAGTGACACTTTGTTTCTCTATGTATTCACACATGTATCATGTTTCCGGTTAATACAATTCTAGCATGAATAATAAAAATTTATCATGATATAAGGAAATAAACAATAACTTCATTATTGCCTCTAGGGCATATTTCCTTCACATACACTGTTGATAAGTTGCCTGGGCACTCTTAAGCCCGAAGGGCATAGACACATAGCAGAAGGCTCCAAATGGAGTGATGAAAGTTGTCTTCTCCTGGTCCTTGACTGCCATCTTGATCTGATGATAACCTAAATAAGCATCCAGAAAACTCAAACGCGCTCAACCCACCGTAGCATCGATGATCTGATCAATACGGGGGAGAGCAAAAGGGTCAGCTGTACAAGCTTTGTTTAAATCGGTGTAATCCACACACATACACCAGGTGCCGTTCTTTTTTAGTACAAGCACCGGGTTGGCCAACCACTCCGGGTGAAAAACTTCCACAATGAACCCAGCTGCCAAGAGCCGGGCCACCTCTTCTCCAATGGCCTTGCACCTTTCCTCGTTGAACCATCGAAGAAATTGCCTGACTGGCTTAAACCTTGGATCAATATTGAGAGTGTGCTCAGCGAGTTTTCTCGGGACACCCGGCATGTCAGAAGGTTTCCATGCAAAGATGTCCCGGTTCTCATGGATGAACTCGATGAGCGCACTTTCCTATTTTGGATCCAAGTTGGCACTAATGATGAACTGCTTGGATGAGTCGCCGGGTACAAAATCAACCATCTTGGTGTCATTAGCTGACTTGAATTTCAACACCGGTTCATGCTTCGTTGTTGGCTTCTTTGAAGACGTCATGTCTGCCGGGTCAACATTATCTTTATAAAACTTTAGCTCCTATGTTGCACAAACAGACTCAACATATGCAGCATCTCCTTCTTCACACTCCAGGGCTATTTTCCGGCTTCCATGTACTCTAATGGTGCCCTTATAACCCGGCATCTTGAGCTGCAGATACACATAACACGGTCGAGCCATGAACTTGGCATAAGCCGGCCGTCCAAACAAAGCATGATATGGGCTTTTGATCTTAACCACCTCAAAGGTTAATTTCTCCGCTCTGGAATCATATTCATCCCCAAAGGCTACTTCCAGTTCAATCTTCCCAACTGGGTATGCCGACTTGCCAGGTACCACACCATGAAAAACAGTGTTGGATTGCTTAAGACTCTTCAGTCAACCCCATCCGACAAAATGTCTCATAGTAGAGGATGTTGATGCTACTGCCTCCATCCATGAGAACTTTAGTGAATTTATATCCACCAACCCGAGGCACTACTACCAAGGCCAAGTGACCCAGATTATCAAACCGGGGAGGATGATCCTCTCTACTCCACACAATAGGCTGTTCTGACCACCGTAAGTAACGCGGAATCACCGGCTCAACGGCATTGACCTCCCTCTTGTGAAGCTTCTGGTCCCTCTTGCACAAGCTAGTGGTAAATACAAGATATTGCCTAATATTCAGCTTTTTTGGGTTGCTCTGATATCCGGATTGCTGCTGATTACCTTGGTCGGGTTGTGGATTATAACCTCCCTGGTTACCTGCATGTCCCTGACCGTGAAAGCCGCCTCCACCTGAACCGGCGTCCGGGCCATGAAAGCCGCCTCCAGCTGAACCGCCGCCAGGGCTGTGACTTCCATCAAATGCATTTGAATTTTTAAACGCCTTCATGATTGTACAGTCCTTCCACAGATGGGTGGCTGGCTTCTCCCGGGTGCCGTGTCTTGGACAAGGTTCATTCAATAGTTGCTCAAGGGTGGGACCTGACCCGCCCGCCCGAGGGGGTTGCCTACCCTTGCGCCGTTGATTGTTTCCCTGCGCATTGGTGTTAGCCACAAATTCGTCAGCCTTACGTTTATTACCTCCTTGATTTGCCGGGTTATGCTGGTGACGCTTGCCGTTGCCGTTCTTCTTTCCCTTCCTTGTCTTTTCTTCATCAGACACAGGGTCCTTGGTACTATCAGAATCAGCATACTTGACGAGAGCCGCCATCAACTGGCACATGTCATTGCAATCACGTTTAAGCCGCCCTAGCTTCTGCTTCAGAGGTTCAAAACGGCAATTTTTCTCCAACATTAAGACTGCCGAGCCGGCATCCATCTTATCAGATGAATGAATTATCTCCTTGACCCGGCGCACCCAATGGGTTGTGGACTCACCTTCCTCTTGTTTACAATTAGTCAGGTCCACGATTGACATAGGTTGTTTGCATGTGTCCTTGAAGTTCTGAATGAACCGGGCTTTTAACTTCGCCCATGAGCCGATGGAATTGGGGGGCAATCCTTTTAGCCAAGTGCGAGTTGTTCCATCCAACATCATAGTGAAATACTAAGCCATTGCCACGTCACTGACCTCCAACGACTCAATTTCCATCTCATAACTCTCAATCCAGGCCCCAGGCTGCAAGTCAGCCGTGTAATTAGGCACCTTATGAGGCCCCTTGAAGTCTTTTGGCAAGCGCTCATTACGTATGGCCGGCACCTGGCAAGGGACACCTCCGGTTCTCGTGGCCACTCCTGCCTCAACCGAGGTTGCTGGATAAGCCGGAAACATCTGATGAGCTGCCTGCTCTGGTACTAGTTGAACCGCGCGCTCAGCTTCTTGTCGGATCCTCTCCTGATCCGCTAAGTTAAGGGCTCTAGCCTATACCAGCTCATGCCTGTGCGGCCGGTTGCAGCGTTGAGCATTGCTTGACATATCAGTTGAGTCCATATGCCTACTGTAGCTTGGGCTTCGGCTCGGGTGAGGTGTTGAATGGATTCTGCCTCGACTGTAAGAGTACGCGTCCTGCTGCGCCAGAGCCGTCTGAAGAAGTTCTCTCACCCTACGTGTTTCGATTGCCGTTGGGAGTCACCTTCCATCGGGAGAGTCGCCAAACAAGCCGACGCAGCAATGAGGTTTTCCAAAGGATTGGAGAAGTGACCCGGTGGTGTCGACGTATAATGAGGCGGAGCGGTGTATATGCGAGGCGGCTCCATGGTCTGCGGCTGAACCGGTGCTCCGGGTGTCGCGATTCTATTTGCCTCCGGCAGGTTACTTGTCCCGGCCCCGGATATATTAAAAAGGTTCCTAGGATCGAACGTCAGAGGTAGACGTGACTGAGTTTTCTGATGCCTTCTCCTCATGACCTCGTTTGACGCGTTCAGATCCACTGACAACCAGAAGGTCTCTACTTGAAGCTGCTGAGCACGGGCGTCCAACGCTGCCCGTTCCGCGGCCATCCTGACTTCTTCTGCTGCTAAATTGTCTTTGGCTTGTACCATCTCTTTGCGTACCCGTGCAACCTCCGCGTCATGCTGAACCTTATCCGCCAGCTCCACCACGACAGTCAACAGAGCTGTCAACTTATCCGTGAGATCCATTAGTATCTGTGCCGGGGGCGCGCAGGGTCTCCTGACCCGGCCGCTGCCAACCCGGTGGTTGTTGCTGCTGCAGCTGTAGAGTTCTGTCCGGGCTGAGTGCTTGCCATGAAGACTCCGGCTCAATTCGGCAGCTCAAAGGGGTCCGGAATACTGCTGCCATCAGAACAACCCCCGAGCATGCCATCCTCCAGCTGATACATAGAATTTGTCTCACCTGTTGATGATGTAGCGTCGGAACAGATGGTCGTCAAACCACCATCCACCGATTCCTCCGAGTATTCACCTTCATGGATGCAACCCACAAAAACACGCCTTACAGCGGGTCGGGCCCGGGCGGGCCTCGCAAGCTGAGCCGTCTCGATGATGTTGGTGCAGACGTCCGGCTCAGGGCCTGATTCACCGATCCGGCCAATGAAGACATGAATCCCGCCAAAGGGGACCCGGTACCCGTACTCTATTGAGCCGGCCTCGGGGCCCCAGCCTTCGTCGTCGATGTAGAGCTTGCCATGACGACTCTTGGTCATCCGGCCCACAACGTATCCCTTGAGCCCTTCGAAGTTGCCCTTCAAGAACAAAAATCCACCGTGCGTTGGCCCCACGGTGGGCGCCAACTGTCATGGAATTGTCACTGCAGATGTCCTAGCAAAAGGACTTAGTCGTAGGGCCATCGCAACTAGGAAGCTTAAAGGGGTTAATCGGGACAAAGGACACGAGAGGTTTTATACTAGTTCAGCCCCTTACGATGAAGGTAAAAGCCTATGTCTAGTTGTGTTGATATTGCTGGGGTTTCGATCACCAAGAGGCTAGTTCGCCGGCTTGGTTATCGATCTCTTGTTTATTGCCCTAAGCCGCCACTGGGTCGTCCCCTTATATACACGGGTTGACGCCTGGTGGCCTACAGAGTCCCGGCCGGCTCATAAAATGTGTCTGGCTCAGTGACTTCTTTTACATGACTTTCTTTACAAGCCTTTCCTTACATACGGCAGTTTACAATATTGGGCCTTAAGCCGCCTCTAGGCCTTAGGCCTTCTATAATCTTTAATAAACTATCGTCTTGAATGTTTATTAGGCTTCCTTTGTGACCCGCCATTGGGGCTGACCCGGCCCCTCCTAGGCGGGTCATAGCTGATAGCTATATCCCCAACACCCCCACTTCACAAAAATTTGCCGTTTTATTCGCCCTCTTTTTCGTTCGTCGTTTTCTTGCCGGATCTGTTTTTGTGTGCAATCTTGTTTGCCATTATTGTCATTATGGATAGTTCTTCCTCTATTGCATGCACCCCTGAGAACGAGGTTCTCAACTTTAAACAAAGGGGAGGAGAAAATTTAAAAGATGCTTGGTATATAATTTGCAATGCACATAATAGATCTATCTGTAAGCAATCTACCATTGTTCTTCTTCGTTGTTTTTATGTAGGATCACCACTTGGTATTGATTCGTCCTTGATATGATTACCGATGGAAATTTCTTGATGTGTCCCTTTCTTGATGGTTTTAATGCTATGGGAAATTTGGTAGGCTCACCACCTCTTATGATTAATAAAACAACTTTGACTCTTGAGCATGTCATGGAAAGATTAGATGATATTGAAAAGAAAATGCTTACTGAAGAGCATATTGAAAACTTGGATAAAAAGATGCATAATTTTTCTACTAAGATTGGGTCAAAAGCGGGAGAAGTTTTTAAGTTGTTAAAAGAAAAGGGGACCATAATTCATGAACGAATTGAAGAAAGCCCGTCCCGGATTGATAAAATGGAAGAAATCTTTAGTAATTTAAGCACGGATTTTGCTTCCGCTAAAACTATTGAAAAAATTGCCGTAAAGATTGGCAAGACTACTCAAGTTACTAAGAATAGGGGTGCAACTTCTAGTAATAACAATAAAGAGGATCTTAAGATGATTGGTATTCACCCTGATTTTGTTGAAGTTATAAGAGATCCCTTGGGCAAAAATGAATTCTTTAAATTTTTTCCTAGGAGTATTGTCATTGAAAAACTTTATGCTAAATTTTTTGAAGAATTCTAAGTGTTTGATTAAAGAGTTGGAGAAGGATGACAAACTTAGATCCTTTGCCTTATGCCTAGCTAGGGGCGTGAAACAATAGCGCTTGTTGGGAGGCTACCCAATGAATAAAATTTATTTTCGCTTTTTGCTTCCTGTTCTTGAGTGTTTGCACAATTATGCTACTGTTATGATTGTGTTTTGTGTGTTTTAATTAGTGTTTGTGCCATGTAAAGCCTTTAGATCTTCTTGGGTGATAGTTGTTTGATCTTGCCGAAAAATAGAAACTTTCACGCTCATGAAAATAATTTTCATTTTTATCCAGAGCATGATAAAATGCCAATTCTTTTTTCAGTAGATTAATATACAAATTGCTTAGGTTGTCCTAATGTTTCAGGATTTTTGGAGTTACTGAAGTATTTGAGATATCCAGATTACTACAAACTATTCTGTTTTTGATAGATTCTGTTTTCTTTGCGTTGTGCGCTTGTTTTGATGATTCTATGGTTTTATTTGAAGAGTTTTTGCCATAGAAAAGTTGGAATATAGTAGATATAATGCAATAATAAAATATGAATGGGTTGCAATAGTACTTATAGTAGTGATTTGGTTTCTTATACTAACGGATCTCACGAAGGTTTTGTTGAGTTTTGTGTGATTGAAGTTTTCAAGTTTTGGGTGATGTTAAGGAATAAGGAGTAAGAAGAGCCTAAGCTTGGGGATGAGCATGGCATCCCAAGCTATTATCCAAAGAGAATCAAGCAACTAAGCTTGGGGATGCCCCGTGTGGCATCCCATCTTTCTTATAACGACCATCGGTATTTTACTAGAAGCTATATTTTTATTTGTCACATACTATGTGTTTTGCTTGGAGCGTCTTGTATGATTTGAGTCTTTGCTTGTTTTTCTTGGTGTTTTAAGTCGTGAATCCTTGCTAGACACACTTGTTTGAGAGAACCAAAATTATGCCATGACTTGTTAGAATTGCTCTCTATGCTTCACTTAAATTTTTATGAGCTATGGATTTGCTCTAATGCTTCACTTATATCTTTTTTATCACGGTGTGCTTTAGTATTTTTGAAGAAATGCTCTCTTGCTCCACTTAGATTTAATTGAGAGTTAGTGACATTTTCAAGAAATTCTCTCTTGCTTCACTTAAATTAATTTGAGAGAAAGAAAAAATTATGCTCGTGATCTTCACTTATATTTGTTTGAGCTTATCAAAAGCAACACATGAAAATCAGTTCCAAAGTGGTAGATATCCAAGAAGGATATAATAAGAACTTTTATTAAGATCATTGGACAAAATAAACTTGATTGTTAGTAATAGTTTTGAGATATGATGATGTGATATATGAGTCATGTTTATGAGTAATTATGCTTTAGTAAGAATATTGGTGTTAAGGTTTGTGGTTCCCTATGCAAGCACGAAAGTCAATAGTTATGCAATGAAATTAGATCCTACTTGTGGTGCATTATTCGGTGTTAATTATGCTTAATGTTCGCTTATGAGATTATTCGTTTCTTGGTTGGTCGCTTCTCAATCTTTTGCTAGCCTTCATTTTGCACTAAGTATGATCACTACTTGTGCATCCAAAATCCTTTAAACCAGTTTTTCCACATGAGTTCACTATATCTGCCTATATGAGGTATTCTTTTGTCATTCTAAGCAAATTTGTATGTGCCATCTCTAATTTTCAAAATAAATTTCTCTTTTGTGTGCTCGTACCGCTCGCGAGGCGGTGAGGGGTGGCCAATATTTTCCATGCTAGATGTGTTATTCTCACGATGAATGTTTATTCACTTGTCATTGCACAAGAGTAAGGCAAATGTATTAGGGATGCCCAGTCCCAAAATGAAACATGAATTTACTATATGTTTTCCAATAATAAATTCCCTAGAAAGTGTTGTTATGGAAGGCACCTGTGGATACGGTTAGCCATGGAAAGTGAAAGTATGGTTGAAAAAGGAATAAACTTTATTTTCTATTTGGGAACCGCCTATGATATATCTAGCATGGAAAGTGTTGGGAGCTCTAAGTCGTTTTTGTTGGTGGGAAAAGTATGCCTCTCAAAATGTTTTTATCTCTCAATTTTCACTTTGAGCTCTGGCACCTCTACCTACTTCCCTCTGGGAAGGGCCTTTATTTTACTGTATGCAATTTTTATTTTTAATTTGAGTCTCCATCTTCTCTTATAAAGCACCAACTAGGGGGCACTATGATCGTACTTGAGCATTGGGTGTAGCTAATATGCGAGTGTGTTTCATGAATGGATCAATGATTGAGCATGATGGACTAGGGATAACTTATTTTAGCATTGATATTTTGGAAGACATGGTTGCTTGTTGATATGCTTGAGTATTTAAGTCTCATGTCAAAACTAGACTATTGATTTGAAAAATATGAAAGTCCAAATGTCCATGCTACAAAGAAAATAATATGAGATGACATGTTAGGCAGCATTCCACATCAAAAATTCTGTTTTTATCATTTACCTACTCGAGGACGAGCAGGAATTAAGCTTGGGCATGCTGATACGTCTCCAACGTATCTATAATTTTTTTATTGTTCCATGATGTTATATTATCATTCTTGGATGTTTTATAACCATTTTATAGTAATTTTATATCATTTTTGGTACTAACCTATTGACATAATGCCAAGTGCCAGTTGCTTTTTTCTGCATGTTTTTTACATCGCAGGAAATCAATACCAAACGGAGTCCCAACGCAGCAAAACTTTTTTTGGATATTTGGACCAGAAGACATCCAGTGGGTCGGAGAAGCGCCTGGGGGGTGCTCCGAGGGGAGCACAACCTTGGGTGCCTCCCGAACTGACTCTTTGGTCTATAAATACCCCAATATTCTAGAAACCCCAGGGGAGTTGACGAAAATCAATTCCAGCCGTCGCAGAGTCCATAACCACACTACAAGAAATATGTCAACTTGTGACCCTCACTATTGGCCGCTGAAAGGTCATAGTTTTTCATTTGCGACCTTTTTGTGACCAAAAACAGAAGGTCAAAAGCTGGCGGTCTTGAACTGAAATTAGTGACCTTTTTTGTGATATGTAAAAGGTCGTTGGTTCCATGACCAAATTTTTGGTCACTAGCAACCTCCCCAGACCACGTAGGCATCCAGCGTGGCAAGCTGATGTGGCACAAGAATCAGCCCGGTCCGATTCGGTGTTTTACATGGGCCGAGCCCAACAATTCAGCCTATTTGTTTTTTCTCATATTAATTTTGGTCAAGTAGATGGGCCAAGCCCAAAAATTAAGCCTTCTCATTTTGGGCCATGGCCTTTTCGGCTAGACAGTTTTATTTTTCTTTTTTCAAAAAAATCCTCTAGTTAGATGGGTCCCATTGGTCAAATTCTAGTAAGTGGGCCCCTTTTTTTCAATGCATTTTTCTTCTGATTTTGATTTGACAGTAAATAAATAATCAACATTTAAATCAACAGACATAAAACATAAGGAATACTTCAAGTAACAGCAACCAGAATCAATCTGTATATAGTGACAATCAATGTTACAATCTCTACAAATATTGGGATCCTGCTCCAGTCATCGCACAGGTACAAATTCGACTAGTGTAATAACACTTATACAAGTAGAATCACTGTTAAACATATGCAGTGACAATTGGCACAAACTGGGCTCCTTCTCCAATCATGTGAAACATATGCACGACTCAATGGGCAACCATACTTGACTAGGCCATGACCTTCCTTACACTGGACTAACAGAATGACAATATGAACTATCATCATGCCTTCCGCTGTCGCCCTGTTACATGAACCAGAAGAGAAGAATCAAAACTTTTGGGGCCAATATATTATGAACAAACCAATCAAAAAACAAACAAGTTCTTTAGAATGATAAGACAAATTCAGCTAGTACAATGCTTTCATTCTCGAGCAAGTTAAAATGAGATAATCATTCATACAAGAAGGTGATGAAAGAAAATAGAGCATTTTACTCATAGCATGCAAAGTATCAATATTCTGATAAACATATGCAAGTGTAAATGTCAACTATCTTACACCCAAATGAATGACTGCTTGTGGAAGAAATATGTTAAACCAGGTTAGTTGTAACGGAGAGGGGCTGACTTACATTGGCCGTAGTGGTCTATTGTGGCCTGAACAAATCTATTGTAGTCGTCGGGGTATGCGACGTCCCCGGGGAGAATGATCATGTTCGGCGCGCCGAGCTCGAAGGTGTGGTTGGCGGCCTGCCACAGGCTCCACTCCTCTTTGCTACCAGAGCAAGGCATGCCCCCTTGGCGGTGTACTAGTAAGCTAGTTTCTGCATGCAGAAGAGAAGATCCCAAGTTGTTTGGAGTTAACAACGAAAGTACTGTATAATGTTTAGAACATGTATATTCAATATGACAAGTAGAAAAGCAGAGTTCTAGGAGAGTAGCATAAGAAGCAGAGGAATTCTGATTCTATAACAAGAGGAAACGGAGTTGTCCTGTGCAACAAGAGGAATTCTGATTTTGTAACAAGAGGTAGAATTAGCATCACTAGCTCTGTTGCTGTTGTTTGCATATTACATAAGTAGTTGTCTGCCTAAGCAAATAGAGAGGTATATGCAGCAAGAACACGCAATGTGATGACACTATGAGTGCACTATAACTCTGGAAGTAAAAAAGAACATAAATTCATTTGGGCTGATTTGTACATAGCCAAGAAAAACTTCTTACAAATAAATTCATGGAAGCGTATCATCCTTTTAGTCCCTCACCCATATCTCCTAGTAGTATTACATAATGCCTAGTGAGTGATCTAGCAATGTACTGTACAAGAGAGTATATATGTATACGGATTCTTGCAGCCAGCTTCTATCAGTAACATGCATGTATATATTGAAGTAAACGTAACAGAGAGTATCTTTGGAAACATTCAAAATATATTCAATGTTGGAGCTGCATCTTACAACTCAAGGAGCCACATGAAATCCATGGAAGGACCTTACTGTGACAATTCACTTGTATAGTCCTGCCTCATGTGCATAATGCCGTTGTAAACAATTTAGATAGTGTATATATATAGATAGAAAGAAGCGCTTGATCAACAAGCTGCTGTAATAGTGTGTATATATAGATAGATAGATAGTGCACCAATAATTTTTTAGAAGGTAACTGAACTTCTGTGCACACATTTAGATAGAAAGAAGCGCTTGATCAACAAGCTGCTGTAATAGTGTGTGTGTGTGTGTGTGTGTGTGTATATGTACATTCTAACAACATGAATGTTCCATCAGGCCATGATCAACTACTCCAAACCATTACATGCTTTGCAAGAAAATAATAGAAAAAGTAATCAGCAGATGACACAATGAACAAGTGAAGGCTTTAAATATCTCCCTGTCAAAGAATCAAGTCAATGAAGGCATGCAGTACAAGGAGGAGCATCCTTGCATCATCCTTTGCTCAGATCAACACTAGAAAGTGTGCTGCTAAAGCTTGATCAGAACCCGCACGACACAACCTCTCTGTCCCCCACCTCAACTCGCCCATGCCGCTACTGCAGTTGGATGTAAGTGTGTAAATACAACATACTTTGCATCATGTATCTAGACTATAGAATCTTGTAGCTAGCAGTACATGAATTCAACTCAATAGTATAATAAACATCCGCTGGAAGTTGTCAAATTAATTCATTCTCTGCTAATTGCCAGAGCAAGTGTTGTAGATAGGATGGTGGTGTCATCCACAATAAGATAATATTGCTCCTACTGAAATACCATTCATTTAGTATGAAAATAACAAGCTTAGCAAAATATAACATTTCATTGAGCACAAGCTTGACTCGTATGACCAACAATTTACTGATGAAAATCACCAATCAGGAACTAAATGACAACTTAAGAAGAAAAACAGCAGGCATCAAAGTCTCAGGCGCATACAGTGGATGCAATGATCAGCAGCATTTTGACAAGGTGGGATGTGAAACTAACCAATGACAGCATACTAATTGCGACTGACAGATACAATCGGTGGTCTTGGGGGGTTTAACATGTGGATTCTCGCAAAGCCATATAAAATATTCTAGTAAGATATCTCTCGCTGGAAAAGTTTCCATGCATAACCAAACATGCAACCTTCATTTCTTTCCATTGTTTTTATTCCTCTGTTTTTCCACTAGCTGCTAATCACGTTCCTCTACTTTTTTGCTTTCCTCTGTTTTACAAGGCTCTATTCCGAACAGGTCCTAACCAATGTTTTGAGTGGCATGACATGACAAGCTGTAGAAATCCAGGCCATGGATAGGAGAGGAATGAGGTTGTCTTACTGATTGAGGCACATCCTCCCAGCAGACCGGACGCAGCCGACCACCTTGAAGCATCCTAAGCAATAATAGGCAATGGCATCAGCAAGCTGAGAGGAACAGCGGCGCCGGCGGTAACTAGCAAGGAAGACGATGGATACGGACCGAGGAGGCAGGAGACGGGGTAGTGCTGTGGGAAGTCGATGTGGTGGACCCCGTCGATGGCGTAGATCTCCCGGTAGAAGTCCTCCATGGCGGCGACGATGTCGGGGTTGGGCACCTTGGAGGCGGCGTGGATCCAAGGCAGCCGATGACCGGTGACGGCCGGGAGCGGCCCCCCACGCGCTTGGTGCCGTGCACCAGCAGCGATGCCCATGACTGGTGCATCGTCAGGCAGGGGTTCCGCAGCCCCCCACTACCTCCCCCCGAGCGCCCTCCGTGCATTGCCGCTCGTAGTGGTCCGTATAGGAGAGGAGAGGAGAGGGTGGCGGCGGCCGGAATCGAATCGGGGTTGGATTGGAGCAGCGGCGGCGCAGGAACGGCGAGGAGGGACTTGGCATCGGGCGGCGCGCTGCAAGGCCCGGAGATGCGGGGAGGGAGGGACGTGGTCGGAGGTGGTGGGTGAGGAGGACGGCGAAGTCGGCGGTGGGTGGG
>NC_041384.1:156441907-156462180 GCF_002162155.2 Triticum dicoccoides | reverse complement strand
ACGGCGAGATCGAGAGGGGCGCGGGTACGGGGAGGAGGTGGCGGCGGCGGGGAGATTGGGAGCAGGGAGAGGGGTGCGATGGGGGGATCTGATCTAGGGTTTGGGCTGTGTGTGTGGGGGGGGGGTATCACTTTTTCTTTTCTTTTTTCTGTAGATGAATGGATCGATGGATGTTGGATGGAGATATGGATGGATGGATGGATGGATGGGCACCATGTCATCGATCCGTGGGAAGAGTATTGATTGGTTCAGAAAATCAGTGATTTAAAATAGTTTTCAAGTACTAAAAATAGAGGGATTTTGTGAAGTAGCTATCAAAACTATTTTGCAAAATGGTATCACACAAATTTTCATTCAAGTTAGACCACATTTTATGGATGAGCACCAATTCGTATGCATTTCTGATCTTTCTATCTATTTTTAATTATTTTTCGAGTGGCTGAAATGAGTTTTTTTGTGTGAAGGAACTACCATATATTTGCTGCAAAATTGGACCGAATCATTTTTCTAAAATACTAGGCCATAGTTAATTCACAATTGACCAAATGGTTGGGTGTCAAAAGCCTTGATCCACCTCTGGTGAAAAAGACAAATTTCCGTCGATTCAGTAGGAAGCGGGTCAAATTTGAACTGTAGCCGCCTCATCGTTTGCTCTTTATTTTTTCAAAAAATCATTTCTAGGTACATAACTATCTATTTTATCATAGAAACATCAAAAGGTTTCCAAGATTCAACAACTAGCTAGGAACGGTCAAGCCTGCCGTTTTGCCCGCATTTTGAAACGGGCATAAAAAATTAAAAAAAATTGGAAAACCTTCGCATTGTGTCATCATATGTGACCAAGTTTCCAGGAAAAACAATAAACTTGTAACACGGCAATTATTTTTAAAAAGTGTTCTCAGAAATGAGCTATCATGCGTGAAGATTCATGGCTTTCAAGCCAAATGATCAATCTTATGGCCACATTCATGGTATAGTTTGTTCAAATGATCTCATATTGTGCACAAGGGTGCATCTTGGAATTCCGAACAATGTTGCCTAAGGCATTTTTCATTTTCTTTGCATGGAAAAATCATTTTCTATTTTTTGAGTGCCCGAAATGAGTTTTTTGTGTGAAGGAACTACCATATATTTGTTGCAAAATTGGACCAAATCATTTTTCTAAAATACTAGGCCATGTTTAATGCACAATTGAAAAAATGGTTGGGTGTCAAAAGCTTTGATCCATCTCTGGTGAAAAAGACAAATTCCCGCCGATTTAGTAGGAAGCGGGTCAAATTTGAACTCTAGCTGCCTCATAGTTTGCTCTTTATTTTTTCCAAAAATCATTTCTAGGTACATAACTATCTATTTAATCAGATAAACAACAAAAGGTTTCCAAGATTCAACAACTAGCTAGGAACGGTCAAGCCCGTCGTTTTGCTCGCATTTTGAAACGGGCATAAAAAATAAAAAAAATAAAAAAATGGAAAACCTTCGTATTGTGTCATCATATGTGACCAAGTTTCCAGGAAAAACAATAAACTTGTAACACGGCAATTATTTTTAAAAAGTGTTCTCAGAAATGAGCTATCATGCGTGAAGATTCATGGCTTTCAAGCCAAATGATCAATCTTATGGCCACATTCATGGCATAGTTTGTTCAAATGATCTCATATTGTGCACAAGGGTGCATCTTGGAATTCTGAACAATGTTGCCTAATGCATTTTTCATTTTCTTTGCATGGAAAAATCATTTTCTATTTTTCGAGTGCCCGAAATGAGTTTTTTGTGTGAAGGAACTACCATATATTTGTTGCAAAATTGGACCAAATCATTTTTCTAAAATACTAGGCCATGTTTAATGCACAATTGAAAAATGGTTGGGTGTCAAAAGCTTTGATCCATCTCTGGTGAAAAAGACAAATTCCCGCCGATTTAGTAGGAAGCGGGTCAAATTTGAACTGTACCTGCCTCATAGTTTGCTATTTATTTTTTCCAAAAATCATTTCTAGGTACATAAGTATATATTTAAGCATAAATACATGGTTTGGTGGTGATACGTTAAGGTTTGGACGGTGGCCGAGGGCCCCAACTCCAAAGCGCGTAGACTCGCATGCCCACCGCGTGGTCACTGCGTGACCGTGGCGTTGCCATGCGTTCTGGGAAGCCTAGGCATGTCTAGTAGGTTTGGCACTCCCCAGGTAGATGCTTGGAAGAAAATAACAACTAAAGAATCTCACGAGGAGACCGAACAATGCTCAAACACGAATTAGCACCCCAAGTGTTTGATTAGTGGTACGGGAAATGCACATGGCCAATGGGCCTGAGTTTTGGCCGAGGATGATCATCTACTAAGAACACTATATTGGAAAATTTGAAGCTCAAATGGAGGATCCTAGGTGTCACTTGCTTTGCAACGTACCACACTGGACAGAAATATGAATGTTGAAGCCACACTCACATGTATTATTAGATGGGGCTCAAATTTTGTGGAGAGCAATGATTTGGGAATATAGAAGATGTGGCAAAAATTCAGCTCATTAGCATATGCCTAGCTAGTACTTCCTTCACAACAGTTCGAGTTGAACAAAAACTTTGAAAATTTACCGAGGAAGATTTACTAGGCAAATGGACTTGAATATTGTCATGAGGTAATGATTTGGATAGTAAAGAATGCCAAATTTTTTGGGAATTTTGGGAACGACAGAAATATAGGTTGCTTCACAACCTAGGGCAAAAATTGACACATGGACATGACACATAGGCAAAACTGATGAGGTGGCGCCTAGTCATAGAAATAAGTACCAATGCATCCACGTTCACAACCTCATGACCATTTATATTGGTCGTAATCAGGTATAAAATAAGGTCATTGGCGCCTCTTGTCTACTTTGTGACCATTTGGTGTAAGCAATTTCAGGGTTTGAGCCCTTCCAAGCGAAATGGCCGTGGATTTACGACCAATTCAGCTGGGGTCACTAAGAGAAGGTCACTAGTTGACATATTTCTTGTAGTGCCACCAGATCCAATCTAGACACCATCTCGGAGGGGGTGCATCATGTCCATTGGTGCCTCTCCGAAGATGCTTGAGTAGTTCTTTTTAGACCTTCGGGTCCGTTGTTAGTATCTAGATGGCTTCCTCTCTCTCGTTTGATTCTCAATACAATGGTCTCTTGGAGAGCCATATGATGTAACTATTTTTGCGGTGTGTTTGTTGTGATCAGATGAACTTTGAGTTTATGATCATATCTATCTTTTTATCCATGAAAGTTATTTGAGTCTTCTTTGATCTCTTATATGCATGATTGCTTATAGCCTCATATTTCTTCTCCGATATTTGGGTTTTGTTTAGCCAACTTGATCTACTTATCTTGCAATGGGAAGAGGTGCTTTGTGATGGGTTCGATCTTACGGTGCTTGATCCCAGTGACAGAAGGGGAACCGACACGTATGTATCATTGCCATTAAGGATAACAAGATGGGGTCTATTTCTACATAAATAGCTCTTGTCTACATCATGTCATCGTTCTTATTGCATTACTCCGTTTCTCCATGAACTTAATACACTAGATGCATGTTGGTTAATGGTCGATGTGTGAAGTAATAGTAGTAGATGCAGGCAGGAGTCGTTCTACTAATCTTGCACGTGTTGCCTACGTAATGATCATTGCCTGGATATAGTCACGATTATTTGAAGTTCTGTCAATTGCTCAACAGTAATTTGTTTACCCACTGTTTTCTATTTTTCTCAAGAGAAGCCACTAGCGAAATCTACGGCCCCTGGATCTCTTCTTTAATATATTTGCCTTTGTGATCTACTTTTATTTACTTTTATTTTTATATCTACTAAACCAAAAATACAAAAATACCTTGCTGCACTTTATTTTATTTGACGTTCGATCTATCTATTATTACAACTTACTCGCGTCCGTTTGTCAATTTCTGACGCCGTTACCCGAAAGGGATTGACAACCCCTTTAACACGTCGGGTTGCGGGTATTTGTTATTTGTGTGCAGGTGTTGTTTATGTAGTGTTGCTTGGTTCTCCTACTGGTTCGATAACCTTGGTCTCATCACGGAGGGAAATACCTACCGTTGTTGTGTTGCATCATCCCTTCCTCTTTGGGCAAATACCGACGTAGTTCAAGCAGACATCACTACTCGTTATGGGCAACCGCTTGGAGCGCCATTGGAGCCGTGCAAGATACCCTCTAAGAATTTGTCATGGTGGGTGTGCTTCTTGCAATGGTGGGGCGCGATCGAAAGGTTGAAGAGACACAAGGGTTAAATGGCCACTGTAATAAATGGGGGCCGGCCGACCTGTAATCGTCATGTCTTGTCATGATGTTCATAGCAGAAGATTCTAGTGCATGCTTGACAACACCGCACCGCACGTGTTTTGTTTGACCACGCGTGGGCTTGAAGAGGCGCCAAATGTATCGTCGGTGAGCCTGTTCCCGCGCTACCGCGCAGTTTACTGCATAGTTTATCACGCAAGCTTCCCTCCCAACTAGTTTGGCCACACGTCGGCTAGAAGAGGAACAAATCATGGGCGTTTATTGGCAAAAAGCTTTGTAAAAATGAAGTGTGTGGAAAGACTTTGGTCATAAGTTTACCCGTGGGTGATGATGTCAAAGTTACATAGAAGGGTGATGATGGACACTCGAGTGCGATTATTAATTCTGCGCTCTATAGGGCACACGATTGAAGAAACCAACTGTGTGCAATAATGTCGAAGATCGCAGTCGAGTTAGCTATACAGATCGTGTGCTATGAGATCGACAAGGTAAACGGGTTAGAGAATGGTTAATAAAATCTAAGACCATTGCATATGAAGGTCAAAATAGTGCTACCAATATATGACTCTTGATATTTCCATTTTGCATCATATTTTTATATCAATATTTATTGCATTATGGACTGTTATTACACATTATGTCACAATACTTATGCATTTTCTCTCTTATTTTACATGGTTTACATGAAGAGGGAGAATGCTGGCAACTGGAATTCTGGGCTGGAAAAGGAGCAAATATTATAGACCTATTCTGCACAATTCCAAAAGTCCTGAAACTCCAGGAAGTCAGTTTTGGAATATATAAAAATATTGGGCGAAGAAAGCACCAGAGGGAGGCCACCCACCGTCCACGAGGGTGGGGGCACGCCCCCTGCCTCGTGGGCCCCCTGGCAGGCCTCCGGTGCCCATCTTTTCCTATATGAAGTCTTTCACCCTAGAAAAAATAAAGAGGAAGCTTTCGGGACGAAGCGCCGCCGTCTCGAGGCGGAACCGATCTAGGGCTCCGACGGAGCTGTTCTGCGAGGGAAACATCCCTTCGGGAGGGGGAAATCGTCACCATCGTCATCACCGTTAATCCTCTCATCGGGAGGGGTTCAATCTCCATCAACATCTTCACCAGCACCATCTCCTCTCAAACCCTAGTTCATCTCTTGTATCTGATCTTTGTCTCAAAACCTCAGATTGGTACCTGCGGGTTGCTAGTAGTGTTGATTACTCCTTGTAGTTGATGCTAGTCGGTTTATTCGGTGAAAGATCATATGTTCAGATCCTTTATGCATATTAATACCCCTCTGATTATGAACATGAATATGATTTGTGAGTAGTTACTTTTGTTCCTGAGGACATGGGAGAAGTCTTGCTATAACTATAAGTAGTCATGTGAATTTGGTATTCGTTCGATATTTTGATGAGATGTATGTTGTCTTTCCTCTAGTGGTGTTATGTGAACGTCGACTACATGACACTTCACCATTATTTGGGCCTAGGGGAAGGCATTGGGAAGTAATAAAGTAGATGATGGGTTGCTAGAGTGACAGAAGCTTAAACCCTAGTTTATGCGTTGCTTCGTAAGGGGCTGATTTGGATCCACATGTTTCATGCTATGGTTAGGTTTACCTTAATACTTTTTTTGTAGTTGCAGATACTTGCAAGAGGGGTTAATCATAAGTGGGATGCTTGTCCATGTAAGGGCAGTACCCAAGCACCGGTCCACCCACATATCAAATTATCATAGTAACAAACACGAATCATATGAGCATGATGAAAACTAGCTTGATGATAATTCCCATGTGTCCTCGGGAGCGTTTTCCTTTATATAAGAGTTTGTCCATGCTTGTAATTTGCTACAAAAAGGATTGGACCACCTTTCTGCACCTTGTTTATTTTTGTTACTTGTTACCCATTACAAATTACCTTATCACAAAACTATCTATTACCGATAATTTCAGTGCTTGCAGAGAATACCTTACTGAAAACTGCTTATCATATCCTTCTGCTCCTCATTGGGTTCGACACTCTTACTTATCGAAAGGACTACGATAGATACCCTATACTTGTGGGTCATCAAGACTCTTTTCTGGCACTGTTTCCGGGGATTGAAGTGCCTTTGGTAAGGAAAAATTTATATAGTGTGCTGAAATTTACTGTCACTTGTTACTATGGAAAGTAATCCTTTGTGGGGCTTGTTCGGGGTATCTTCACCCCGACCAGTAGAGCAAAGAGTTGCTCCTCAACCTACTGAACCTACTGAAAATGTTTACTTTGAAATTCCTTTGGGTATGATACAGAAACTGCTAGCTAATCCTTTTACAGGAGATGGAACATTACATCCTTATTTGCACCTAATCTATGTGGATGAAGTTTGTGGATTATTTAAGCTTGCAGGTATGCCCGAGGATGTTATCAAGAAGAAGGTATTCCCTTTATCTTTCAAGGGAAAGGAATTGACATGGTTTATGCTATGTGATGATATTGGATCATGGAACTACAACCGATTGAAATTGGAATTTCATCAGAAGTTTTATCCTATGCATCTGGTTCATCGTGATCGTAATTATATACATAATTTTTGGCCTTGCAAAGGAGAAAGCATCACTCAAGCTTGGGGGAGGCTTAAGTCAATGTTATATTCATGCCCCAATCATGAGCTCTCAAGAGAAATTATTATTGAAAATTTTTATGCTCGGCTTTCTCTCAATAATCGCTCCATGCTTGATACTTCTCGTACTGGTTCTTTTATGATGAAGACTATTAATTCAGATGGGATTTATTGGAAAGAATTAAACACAACTCTGAAGATTGGGAACTCAACGAAGGTAAGGAGTCAGGTATAACACCTAAGTTTGATTGTGTTAAATCTTTTATGGATATCGATGCTTTTCGTGAATTTAGCACTAAATATGGACTTGAATATGAGATAGTAGATTCTTTCTGTGAATCATTTGCTACTCATGTTGATCTCCCTAAGGAGAAGTGGCTTAAATATCATCCCCCCATTGAAGTAAAAGTAGTTGAACCTATTAAAGTTGAAGAAAGGACTATCACTTATAATGTTGATCCTGTTGTTCCTACCGCTTATATTGAGAAACCACCTTTCCCTTCTAGAATAAAGGATCATGCTAAAGCTTCATCTCTGGTTCGTAAGAGTAATACTAGAAAACCTACACCCCCTGAGCAAATTAAAATTGAACCTAGTATTGCTATGGTTAAAGATCTCTTGGTCGATAATATTGATGGGCATGTTATTTACTTCTGTGATGAAGCTGCTTGAATTGCTAGACCCGATACTAAAAATAAACATAGACCTGTTGTAGGCATGCCTGTTATTTCTGTTAAAATAGGAGATCACTGTTATCATGGCTTATGTGATATGGGTGCTAGTGCGGGTGCAATACCTCATTCCTTATACAAAGAAATTATGCATGATATTGCACCTGCTGAGATAGAAGATATTGATGTTGCTATTAAGCTTGCCAATAGAGATACTATTTCACCAGTTGGGATTGTTAGAGATGTTGAAGTCTTGTGTGGGAAAGTTAAATATCCTACTGATTTTCTTGTTCTTGGTTCCCCACAAGATGACTTTTGTCCCATTATATTTGGTAGACCCTTCTTGAATACTGTTAATGCTAAGATAGATTGCAAAAAGGATGTTGTCATTATTAGTTTAGGGGATATATCTCATGATTTTAATTTTGCTAAATTTCGTAGACAACCCCATGATAAAGAATTGCCTAGTAAAGATGAAATTATTGTTCTTGCTTCTATTGCCGTGCCTCCTAACGGTCCTTTAGAACAATATTTGCTAGACCATGAAAATGATATGTTTATGAATCAAAGAAGGGAAATAGATGAAGTATTCTTTAAGAAGCGACCTATTTTGAAACACAACTTGCCTGTTGAAATTCTATGGGATCCTCCTCCACCCAAGGGTGAACCCATGTTTGAGCTTAAACCATTACCTGATACTATTAGATATGCTTATCTTGATGAGAAGAAGAGATATCATGTCATTATTAGTGCTAACCTTTCAGTGCAGGAAGAAGAGAGATTATTGAAAACTCTGAAAAAGCACAGTGCTGCTATTGGATATACTCTTGATGATCTTAAGGGCATTAGTCCCACTCTATGCTAGCACAAAATAAAATTGGAGAAAGACGCTAAACCGGTTGTTGATCACCAACGGCGGCTAAATCCTAAGATGAAAGAAGTGGTAAGAAACGAAATACTAAAGCTTCTAGAGGTAGGTATAATTTATCATGTTGCTGATAGTCAGTGGGTAAGTCTTGTCCATTGTGTCCTTAAGAAGAGAGGTATTACTGTTGTTCCTAATGATAAAGATGAATTGATCCCACAAAGAATTGTTACAAGTTACAGAATGGTAATTGATTTCTGCAAATTGAATATATCTACTAGAAAAGATCATTACCCTTTACCTTTGATTGATCAAATGCTAGAAATATTATCCAAACATACGCATTTTTGCTTTCTAGATGGTTATTCTGGTTTCTCTCAAATACCTGTGTCAAAAGAGGATCAGGAAAGGACCACTTTTACTTGCCCTTTCGGTACCTGTGCTTATAGACGTATGCCTATCTATTTATGTAATGCACCTGCTACCTTTCAAAGATGTATGACTGCTATATTCTCTGACTTCTGTGAAAAGATTGTTGAGGTTTTTATGGATGATTTCTCCGTTTACGGAACTTCTTTTGATGATTGCTTAAGCAACCTTGATCGAGTTTTGCAAAGATGTGAAGAAACTAATCTTGTCTTGAATTGGGAGAAGTGCCACTTTATGGTTAATGAAGGTATTGTCTTGGGGCATAAAGTTTCTGAAAGAGGTATTGAAGTTGATAAAGCTAAAGTTGATGCTATTGAAAAGATGCAGTGTCCTAAGGACATTAAAGGTATAAGAAGTTTCCTTGGTCATGCCGGTTTTAATAGGAGGTTCATTAAAGACTTCTCAAAAATTTCTAGGCCTCTGACTAATATTTTACAAAAAGATGTTCCTTTTGTCTTTGATGATGATTGTGTAGAAGCATTTGAAATACTTAAGAAAGCCTTGATTTCTGCACCTATTGTTCAGCCACATGATTGGAATTTACCCTTTGAAATTATGTGTGATGCTAGTGATTATGTTGTAGGTGTTGTTCTAGGACAAAGAGTTGATAAGAAATTAAATGTTATCCAATATGCTAGTAAAACTCTAGACAGTGCCCAGAGAAATTATGCTACTACTAAAAAAGAATTTTTAGCAGTTGTATTTGCTTGTGATAAGTTCCAACCTTATATTATCGATTCTAAAGTAACTGTTCACACTAATCATGCTACTATTAAATATCTTATGGAAAAGAAAGATGCTAAATGTAGACTCATTATATGGGTTCTCCTACTACAAGAATTTGATTTACATATTATTGATAGAAAGGGAGCTGAGAACCCCATTGCAGACAACTTGTCTAGGTTAGAAAATGTTCTTGATGACCCACTGCCTATAGATGATAGCTTTCCTGATGAACAATTAGCTGTCATAAATGCTTCTCATACTGCTCCATGGTATGCTGATTATGCTAATTACATTGTTGCTAAATTTATACCACCTAGTTTCACATACCAGCAAAAGAAAACATTTTTCTATGACTTAAGACATTACTTCTAGGATGACCCACACCTTTATAAAGGAGTAGATGGTGTTATTAGACGTTGTGTACCTGAGCATGAACAGGAATAGATCCTACGCAAGTGTCACTCCGAGGCTTATGGGGGACAGCACGCTGGAGATAGAACTGCACATAAGGTATTGCAATCCGGTTTTTATTGGCCTACTCTCTTCAAGGATGCCTGTAAGTTTGTCTTGTCTTGTGATGAATGTCAATGAATTGGTAATATTAGTAGACGTCAAGAAATGCCTATGAAATATTCATTTGTTATTGAACCATTTGATGTTTGGGGCTTTGATTATATGGGACCGTTTCCTTCCTCTAATGGGTATACACATATTTTAGTTGTTGTTGATTACATCACTAAGTGGGTAGAAGCTATTCCAACTAGTAGTGCTGATCACAACACCTCTATTAAGATGGTTAAAGAAGTTATTTTTCTGAGGTTTGGAGTCCCTAGATATTTAATGACTGATGGCGGTTCACATTTTATTCATGGTGCTTTTCGTAAGATGCTTGCTAAGTATGACGTTAATCATAGAATTGCATCTCCATACCACCCATAGTCTAGTGGTCAAGTAGAACTGAGTAATAGAGAGCTTAAATTAATTTTGCAAAAGACTGTTAATAGGTCTAGAAAGAATTGGTCCAAGAAACTTGATGATGCATTATGGGCCTATAGAACTGCATATAAAAATCCTATGGGTACGTCTCCGTATAAGATGGTTCATGGAAAAGCATGTCACTTACCTCTCGAACTAGAACATAAGGCATATTGGTCCATTAAAGAGATCAATTATGATTTCAAACTTGCCGGTGAGAAGAGACTATTTGACATTAGCTCACTTCATGAGTGGAGAACCCAGGCCTATGAGAATGCCAAACTATTTAAAGAAAAAGTTAAAAGATGGCATGACAGAAGGATACAAAAATGTGAGTTTAATGTAGGTGGTTATGTTTTGCTATACAACTCTCATTTAAGATTTTTTTACAAGAAAACTCCTCTATAAATGGGAGGGTCCTTACGTTATCGAGGAGGTATATCATTCCGGTGCTATAAAAATCAACAACTTCGAAGGCACAAACCCGAAGGTGGTGAACGGTCAAAGAATCAAACATTATATCTCAGGTAATCCCATAAATGTTGAAACCAATGTTATTGAAACCGTAACCCCGGAGGAGTACATAAGGGACACCTTCCAGAACGTTTCATACTCCAAAAAGGAATAGGCATGTGGTACGGTAAGTAAACCGACTCCAAAATAGTTCTAATAGCATTTTTTCTCCGTTTTGGAATATTTAAGAAAATAGGAAAATAAGAAGTAGTCCGGGAAGGACACAAGGTGTCCACGAGGGTGGAGAGCGCGCCTTACCCCCCTGGGCGCGCCCTCGTGGACACCTCGTGTGCCCTCCAGACTCTGTTTTCTTGCACGATACTTCTTTTGGTCGGTAAAAATTCATTATATAACCTCCTGAAGGTTTTGACCACCATACAACGCAAATATCCTCTGCTTTTGTTTCAAGCTATTTTCTGCCAGAATTGTCAAGGCCAGGCATCATGTCGTCCCCCTCCTCCAACAATGAGGGCGATGATGCTTGGCTAATGAAGATAGATCTGAAGAGAAAAGAACCCGGGGAGATCAACAAGGATGATAGGATCAATGAGGCCACGGAGGATCAAGCTCCGGTAGCAGAAGAAGAAGACATACTTCAACCTCATTACAATCTTCTTACCCCTACTGAAACTGATGCTTTCGAGAAGATTGAAATAGTTCGGGTGCAGAACAAGTATCTAACTCGTGAAAATATTCTGTTGCAAGAGAATATCACCACACTTAAGGGCATTGTTTGTACGTTGGAGCACCTCCTACGCTCGATGTTGGACGACAAGACTACGCCATCAACAACTCCATCATCACTACCACCAAAGGAGAACTGAGTATCGGGTATGGGCATTGTCGTGGTTTTTTCACGGTAGATGTCCTAGTGTGAGGACTTAGTCATGGATCCATTGCAACGTAGTTAGCTTAAAGGGGTTAAAGCAGACAAAGGACACAAGGAGTTATACTGGTTCGGCCCCTTGCGGTGAAGGTAAAAGCCTACTCCAGTTGTGATGGGATTTCTAGGGTTTCGATGACCAGGGAGCGAATACGCTATGCCTGGCTCTCGAGTTGTTGTTTTTTCTGTCCTTGAACCGCCGCCGGGTCGTCCATTTATATACACAGGTTGACGCCCGGTGGTTTGCAGAATCCCGGCCGACTCATAAACGTGTCCGGCTCGGTCTCTACCCTTTCCTATCTTACATCACAAGTTACACACCATATGGCGGTTTATTCTACGGGCCCTAATCCGCCTTTGGGCCCTAGGCCTTTAGATCTCTATAGTAAAACGCCATTGTCGGTGTCAAAACCGGCGGATCTCGGGTAGGGGGTCCCGAACTGTGCGTCTAGGCCGGATGGTAACAGGAGGCAAGGGACACGAAGTTTTACCCAGGTTCGGTCCCACTTGATGGAGGTAAAACCCTACGTCCTGCTTGATTAATATTGATGATATGGGTAGTACAAGAGTAGATCTACCACGAGATCAGAGAGGCTAAACCCTAGAAGCTAGCCTATGGTATGATTGTTGTTTTGTATGTCGTCCTACGGACTAAAACCCTCTGGTTTATATAGACACCGGAGAGGGTTAGGGTTACACAAAGTCGGTTACAATGGTAAGAGATCTACATATTCGTATCGCCAAGCTTGCCTTCCACGCCAAGGAAAGTCCCTTCCGGACAAGGGACGAAGTCTTCAATCTTGTATCTCCATAGTCCAGGAGTCCGGCTGAAGGTATAGTCCGGCCATCCGGACACCCCCTAATCCAGGACTCCCTCAGTAGCCCCCGAACCAGGCTTCAATGACGATGAGTCTGATGCGCAGATTATCTTCGGCATTGCAAGGAGGGTTCTCCTCCAAATTCTGTGTACCTGTTGAATAAAGTCCGGTTTCTTGTAAATGTTGCGCTCCTCGGCTTCTACGCCCAATAATGGCCGTCTCCCACGTGTCAAACGAATATGAAAAGTCTGAGTGTTTTTACATCCACACCCCTAGCCGCGTAAATGAGCCGCCCATTTAAGGGGACGAGGATTTAGATCCAAACCACACCTTCTCCCCTTCGCGAGTGTTCATCAGAGCGCATCCGACAAAGGTCCATACCACCATGGCCAGCCATCACAACTCCTCCTTTCGCCCTTCCAGCCCTCAGCCTGGATATTGGGAGAGAGGCTCCATCCCGCATAGCAAGCTAGTGACGCTCCAGACCAAGGGATTTCTCCCCCGGCCTATATGGTCCTGGTTCGATCCGGTCTTGCCATCTATAATGGCGGAGAGCAAGCAGAGAGTGCCCCTAATCCCTCCAAAGGAGAGCGGGTATGCCTCGTCCCTTATTTAATAAGAGGGCTTGGATTTCCAATCCATCCGTTTCTCCGGGGGCTCCTGGAGTTCTATGGCCTCCAGCTACACAATCTCACGCCTGCCTCCGTATTGCATATCGCGGGCTTCATAGCCCTCTGTGAGCTATTTTTGGGTGTTGAGGTTCATTTAGGGCTGTGGAAAGAGCTATTCTGCCTTGTGCCCCGTTCTCAGAAGGGGTCAATATATCAAGTGGGCGGAGCCGAAGTGTGGCGCATCGCCGGGACCGGATATCTATCCGGAACCCCAAAGATGGCGTCCGAGGACTGGCCTTCGGAATGGTTTTACATAGGGGACGTCCCGCTGCTAGATCCTGTCCGGATCAGCCTCCCTGAGTTCGACAGTGCTCCACTAAAGAAGCGCCTAAGTTGGCGTCCACGGAGCCCTCAGAGGGAAAGTGACAAGGACGTCCGTTACCTGATGGGCTGGATAAGATTGTTAGCTCATTCCGGACTGACCATGATCGGGGTCATGGCCGCATGCATCATGCGAGGGGTGCAGCCGCTACAGTACAGAGGCCACCCCATGTGGGATTTCAACGGGGAGGACGACGCCACCCGCTACGGCCGTAAGGGACCGGATTCGGCTGCGGCCCTAACAAAGACCTTGTCCGCTTTGTACAAGGGAGAAGAGGAGGAATTTCTCCGTGTCAACCCACAGGGTGGATTTTCTATGTACAATCCCCCAAGCCGGGGAAGTGGTTTACTTGCCCATCCGTTTTATATTCCCATTGTTAAATATTCAGTCTAACGACTTTAATGCAGGAACTGCGCCAGGCTGTTAAAGAAATAAACAGCCCTCCTCCAGAACCCGAGGACCCAGGATGGTCCCTCGACCCGGCCTCTCAAGAGGATCCGGACTTATCTGTGGAGCTGATTGATGGAGTGTTCCATCAATTGAGCAAGGACAACGCCTTGGTGGCCATTACGGCCGATTACCCAGGACTAATCCTGGCCTCCCAAGTAACTGAGATCGAAGTCCCCGTACCCCGAATAGGAGTCCGCCCTCTCGTGTTTTTAGTTTCCTGATTACAACCGAGCTTTGCAGGGGAGGTTTTTGAGACGGGAGGCCGAACCTGCGGCGACAAGCCAACGAGGGGCCGCAGGGCCCCGTGGGCAGAAAAGAGGTGCAGTACGGACCGAGGCGTCAGCACAAAGGTATGGCGCGCCCCCTTATCCCAGGTGTTATACCTTCAAGGCATATTAACACTCGTGCTCTCTTCAGGACAAAGAGACCTCGCCGGACTATATCCGGAGAGGCTGCCAATTGCGCCTCCACCAGCCAGGCTCCAAAGCCTTGTCCGGAGGTGGAGGCGAACACAAGGCGTGCATCGGACGCTCCTCCGACGGAGGGTGTGGACAGGTTGTCTGCCACCAACTCTGAGGTGGAGAGTGCCATGAACCACAGGCGTCGCCGGACAATTCTTCGTGACGCTTGTTTCTCCCAAGAGGCATTAGATGCCTTCAATTCGGGAGATGTGTACCTCTGTGCCGCTCAAAATGGTCTAGCCAGAGCCACGGAGCAATATGTAAAAGACATACGGGTAAGAAAATTTTGGTAATTATATATATATATATACCAGTAGCCCCCGAGACTTGAAATAGTTAGAATAACTGATTTAAGGATCATTTATTATGCAGGTTCTTACACAAAAGAATTCCCTACTATCCCAGGAGCTGGAAGAGTGCAAAGCCCAACTTGAGGCCGCACTAGCCGCGGTAGGGGAGCCCAAGGAGACCCCCTCTGGTAATATACACTTCGAAAGATAAGTATTTTGCGAAGCACAACATGGGTGCGAATCTGACAAATGAAATTGCAGATGGCGCCGGATTGAATCCGGAAAGGCAACACCTCCTACGCCAGCTGAAGGCTGGTGAGAAGGTGCTGACAAAGGTGAGGCGGGAGAAGAACGATCTCCAAGATGCCAACACCAAGCTGGGCATCGACCTGAAAGATGCTCGTGCCCAGCTGTCAGACTCCGTTAAGGAGAATCAGCGGCTTCGGCGCGGCATATTTAGTAAGTGCTTGATCGAACCTTTGAAAAAAAGTTCGGCGGGGAAGTCGACTAACAGAGTAATGTCTGTAGGTGTGCTAACAGGTCATCCTGCAGAGGAGATGCCCGGTTCGACGGGTGACCTTCTTCCCGAGCTCTCGCAACTGCTCGAGCGAGTTCGGCAGGCGATGCAAGGCGTCGCCCAGGCCTTGTGGCCATCCATCTCCATGCCCGAAGGTCTTGGAGAGCTTGCAGAGAAGCTAAAGGGAGCACGGCGGCGCTTCTGATTGTGGAAGATATCAGCCTGCCGTCAAGGCTCTAGGGAGGCCTGGGCCATGGTGAAGACTCGGTACACAAAGGCTGACCCCAACCACATGGCCGAGGTCGGTCCTGTGGGGCTCGATGGGAAGGAGATCCCTGTAAGCTTAGTATACGGCCAAGTAGAATTGGCCGCAAAGTATTCCCAGCAGGACTGTAAATTAGACAGCCTATTAGATGGTATTGAAGAGGAATACAATCAGTCAGAATGACCATGTAATTTAATTGACATTTATAATGCCTTCTAGCCGGATTGTAGATCGTTTGTCATGGCCTACCTTTTCGCTTCAGCCTTGGGACCTGACGGTCCGGAGTGTGTCCGAATTCCCATGCGGTTATATAAGAACCGGGGAATGCATGGAGACCAGGCGTAGGGGTCATTAGTGCGTGAACAGACAAGTGCTTGACTAGTTATGTTATATTACATGGTTAGTAAGAAACATCTTCCAGGGAGAATAGTTCCGTTAGGGGTTCCTTTCCCTGGGAGGCATGCCCTAAAGTGCATGCCCATTCTACGAAAAAGACGCGGGAAAAAGCATCTGGGGGCGCATAAATAGATAAGTGAAAAGATCATCTTTTAGGTCACCGACCGAATATTCCCTTAAGAATGCTAGCTTTCGGCTTCACCCAGTCTGAGGTACACATCCGGCTGATCCGGTAGTAACAATCGCAGAGGTGCTCCCTTTACCGCCTAGCCGAATAATCGGGAACGTAGGGGTAAGCACAGGAGCCAGGCAACCCAGCTTGGCCAAAACTTAAGTCATATCGATGCATATAATGGTGAAATAAAAGGTACATGCGGAAGCGTAACACATGTGTTGGGCATGAAGCCCGTATAAATAAGCTTTTGTTAAAAGAAGCCCCCAGGTTTAATGAGTGTGAACAGCACATCATTTGATGAGCCTTTAAAGGCTATAAGAGAAAGGAAGGGGATAAGAAGAGAAATGTAAGACAGACAGTATATAAAAAATGGATAGAGGAAGGAGACGAACACAGAGTCCGGCGCTAGGCATAGAATCTTCAGAGACGGGCTGCGTTCCATGGGTTCGGCTCGAGTCGGTTATCCGATGCATCTCACAAGCGGTACGCTCCACCAGTCAGGACTTGGTCAATTATGAAGGGACCTTCCCACTTGGGCTTGAGTTTGTCCTTTTTCTTGTCCGGCAGGCGTAGAACTAATTCGCCAACGTTGTAATTTTTGGGCCGTACTTCTCTGCTTTGGTATCTTCGAGCCTGCTATTGATAGAATGCGGAACGGGCTTTTGCCACGTCATGCTCCTCCTCCAATGCATCCAAACTGTCCTGCTAATCGAGCTCGGCTTCTCTTTCTTCGTACATGTGCACTCGAGGTGAGTCATGGATTACGTCGCAAGGCAAAACTGCCTCTGTGCCGTACACCATAAAGAATGGTGTGTATCCGGTGGTGCGATTCGGCGTGGTCCGCAGCCCCCAGAGTAAGGAGTCGAGCTCCTCTACCCAGTGCGTGTTAGATTCCTTGAGGGACCGCACTAATCTGGGTTTGATGCCGCTCATGATAAGACCATGTGCACGTTCGACCTGGCCGTTAGTTTGTGGGTGATAGACGGAAGCATAATCGAGCTTGATGCCCATGTGTTTGCACCAGAGTTTTACCTCGTCAGCCATGAAGTTCGTGCCATTATCAGTGATGATGTTGTGGGGGACGCCGTAACGGTGTACAACCCCGGATATAAAGTCTATCACCGATCCGGATTCGGCCGTCTTAACAGGCTTGGCTTCTATCCATTTGGTGAACTTATCCACCATGACCAGTAAGTATTTTTGCTTGTGGGTTCCACCTTTAAGGGGTCCAACCATGTAAAGCCCCCAGACAGTGAAGGGCCAAGTGATGGGGATAGTTTGGAGGGCGGTGGGTGGCATATGGCTTTGGTTTGCAAAGAGCTGGCAACCGACGCATCGTTGGACTAAGTCCTGGGCGTCTGCCCGGGCCGTCGGCCAATAAAAGCCTGTACGGAAGGCCTTGCTTACAAGGGACCGAGCTGCAGCATGATGACCGCCGAGTCTGGCATGAATTTCAGCCAGGAGGTTCCGCCCTTCCTCTTCGGAGATGCACCTTTGAAGGACTCCGGTAGTGCTTTTCTTATAAAGCTCTCACTCGTGGACTTTGTAGGCTTTGGATCGCCGCACTATACAGCGTGCCTCATTTTGGTCCTCGGGGAATTCCTGCCTAGTAAGGTAGGCGAGGAATGGTTCTGTCCATGGGGCGATGACGGCCATTATTACATGGGCTGAAGGTGTTATTTCATTGGCAGAGCTTCCGATTGTGTCAGAATGTTCGGTGTCGGGCAGTGCGGTTGGGTCCGGGCTGTTATTGTTCGGCTCCCCTTCCCATACTACGGATGGCTTGAACAACCTTTCCAAGAAGATGTTGGGGTGGACTATATCGTGTTTTGTGCCGATGCGTGCCAGGACATCTGCCACCTGATTATTTTCCTGGGCTATATGGTGAAATTCAAGCCCTTCAAACCGAGCTGACATTTTTAGGACGGCTTTGCGGTAAGCTGCCATTTTTGGATCCTTGGCATCGAAGTCTCCATTTATTTGGGATATTGCGAGCTTCGAGTCCCCGTGCACCTCTAGGCGTTGAATGCCCATGGATACTGCCATCCGGAGACCATGTAAAAGGGCCTCATATTCGGCTGCATTGTTGGAGTCTGTGTACATAATCTGGAGTACGTATTGAACTATGTCTCCTGTGGGGGACGTCAAAACGACGCCAACCCCTAATCCGGCTAACATCTTGGAGCCGTCGAAATGCATGATCCAATTTGAATATGTGTCGTACTCTTTAGGGAGTTCGGCCTCCGTCCATTCTGTGACGAAGTCGGCCAAGACTTGCGACTTGATGGCTCGCCGTGGCATATAAGTTATGTCGAACGGGAGGAGCTCAATGGCCCATTTTGCAATTCGGCCCATTGCGTCATGGTTTTTTATAATATCGTTAAGTGGTACTTCCGAGGCTACTTTTATTGAACACTCTTGAAAGTAGTGTCGTAGCTTCCGGGATGCCATGAATACCGCGTAAGCAATCTTTTGATAATGCAGGTACCGTGATTTGCACAGAGTGAGAACAGTTGACACATAATAGACCGGCTTTTGAAGGGGGGATTTGTGTATGTCCGTTTCTCGCTCGACGAAGAGCACTGCACTTACAACCTGATGTGTTGCTGCAATGTACAATAGCATTGGTTCGCCAATGTTTGGCACAGCTAGGACTGGGTTTGTTGCCAATATGGCTTTTATTTCGTCGAGTCCGGCCGTGGCTGCATCCGTCCATTCGAAGTGTTCGGTGCGCCGAAGGAGGCGGTAAAGGGGTAGGGCCTTTTCTCCCAAGTGGGAGATAAAGCGGCTTAGAGCCACCACGCATCCGGTTAACTTTGTGTTTGAGGTCCTTTGGGATATCCAGTTGCAACAGAGCTCGGGTCTCGGCTGGATTTGCTTCAATTCCTCTACCGGATACAATGAAGCCCAAGAGCTTTCTGGCTGGAATGCCGAAAACGCATTTTTCCGGGTTGAGCTTGATGTCGTATGTTCGGAGGTTATCAAATGTGAGCCTCAAGTCGTCTACTAGAGATTCGACATGTCTTGTTGTGACGACCACATCATCTACATATGCCTCCACTGTTTTGCCGATCTGGTTTGCCAGGCATGTCTGAATCATGCCCTGATATGTTGCGCCAACATTTTTGAGCCCGAAGGGCATTGTGTTGAAGCAGAATGGGCCGTATGGTGTGATAAATGCCGTTGCGGCTTGGTCTGATTCTGCCATCTTGATTTGATGGTAGCCAGAATATGCGTCGAGGAAACACAATGAATCGTGTCCTGCAGTAGCATCGATAATTTGATCAATGCGGGGGAGGGGGAAGGGATCCTTTGGGCAAGCCTTGTTAAGGTCTTTAAAATCAACGCACAGGCGCCAGGATTTGTCCTTCTTTGGTACCATCACCAGGTTTGCTAGCCAGTCCGGATGTTTTATATCTCTGATGAATCCGGCCTCCAATAGCTTTGCTAGCTCCTCTCCCATGGCCTGTCTCTTAGGTTCGGATAAATGCCGAAGAGCTTGTTTGATAGGTTTGAATTCTTTTAGGATATTTAAGCTGTGCTCGGCCAGCCTGCGTGGGATTCCTGGCATGTCTGAAGGGTGCCAGGCAAAAATGTCCCAGTTCTCTCGTAGGAACTCTCGTAGTGCGGCGTCTACATCAGGGTTTAACTGTGCCCCGATGGAAGCTGTTTTATTGGGGTCCGTTGGATGGACCTAGAATTTGACTATTTCGTCCGCCCATTTAAAGGAGGTGGACTTGGTTCTTTTGTCGAGTACCACATCGTCCCTATTCACTGTGGAGCGCAGCATAGTCAGTTCCTCAGCCACTAGGGCTTCGGATAGTGCCTCGAGGGCCAGTGCGGCTGTCTTGTTTTCGGCGCGGAGTGCTATGTCCGGATCACTAGCGAGAGTGATGATCCCGTTAGGCCCGGGCATCTTGAGCTTCATGTACCTGTAATGGGGTATTGCTTGGAAGATTGTAAACGCT
>NC_041384.1:156427233-156441897 GCF_002162155.2 Triticum dicoccoides | reverse complement strand
AGGCAAAAATGTCCCAGTTCTCTCGTAGGAACTCTCGTAGTGCGGCGTCTACATCAGGGTTTAACTGTGCCCCGATGGAAGCTGTTTTATTGGGGTCCGTTGGATGGACCTAGAATTTGACTATTTCGTCCGCCCATTTAAAGGAGGTGGACTTGGTTCTTTTGTCGAGTACCACATCGTCCCTATTCACTATGGAGCGCAGCATAGTCAGTTCCTCAGCCACTAGGGCTTCGGATAGTGCCTCGAGGGCCAGTGCGGCTGTCTTGTTTTCGGCGCGGAGTGCTATGTCCGGATCACTAGCGAGAGTGATGATCCCGTTAGGCCCGGGCATCTTGAGCTTCATGTACCTGTAATGGGGTATTGCTTGGAAGATTGTAAACGCTTCCCGCCCTAGCAGAGCATGATAACCGCTGCTGGACGGAGCCACGTGGAACATGACCTCTTTGGACCTGTAATTATCCGGCGTGCCGAACACCACATCTAGTGTGATTTTTCCTGTACAACGTGCTTCCCGACTTGGGATTATTCCTCTAAAGGTTGTGCTGCTTCGCTCAATGCGGTTCCAGTCTATTTCCATTTTTTGAAGGGTTTCCTCATAAATGAGGTTCAATCCGCTGCCGCCGTCCATGAGTACCTTGGTAAGACGAAAGCCGTCCACTATTGGACTGAGGACCAATGCGGCCGGTGCTCGGGCTGTTCGGAATTTAGGTTCATCACTGGCGTTAAAGGTAATAGCCGTGTCACTCCTTGGGTTTATTGTTGCTACTTTGTAGACTTTGGCAAGGCTGCGGAGTGTCCTTTTTCGCATATTATTTGATGCGAAAGTCTCGAAGACTGTTAATACCGTATTGGTGTCTCTGGGTGGCTTTCTGTGGCCTCCGGAATTAGGAGATCTTCACCAATTTTGGCCACCTGCCGGAGTATCCAACATGCTCTAAGGCTGTGAGTTGGTGTGGCATCCTCTGTACTGTGAATTTTATAGGGTCCATTAAGCCATCCTTCCAGTACGGTTCCATGCCCTGTAGAGGGTTTTTGCTTTTTGGTGTTTGACCCGGGTGTCTGGCGATGATGCACCCTTTTATTTCGGACTGGGTTTGTATCCAGGGCCGGATCGTCCCAAAATTTTATTTCGGTTTTCTAGGCGCTTTCCATCGGACTGTACTTTCGTACAATGGATGCTAAGTCAGCGAAGCGTGTAATATCACAGCGACTTATGGCATTGAGGATTCCCTTATCCGTGCAATTATTGCCGAAGATTGAGATTGTGTCTTCCTCGCGGCAGTCCCTTATTCTGTTCCTAACCAGGAGGAATCTGGCCCAGTAATGATGTATTGTTTCATCGGGCTCTTGCCTGATTTGGGATAGATCGCTTATGTTTGGGTGTGTGGGTGGAATTAAATCCAAAGCCTCACCCAATCTGAGGCTCAGAGGCCGAGGAATTTCCGAACTCGAAAATTTGGATTCCTGGATGTTGTCCAATGAATCCAGCCCGTCGCCTGACTCTAAGTTCAGGTCTTGAGTGATATCCTCCCCTCCGCGGGTATCCGGCTTGGAGGGATCGGGAGTCCGGACGTAGCTAGTCCTTAAGATAGATGAAGGGTCGCCACACTGTCCCTCTACCACGGCAACATGATGGGTGACTTCGGGAGAGTTAATCTCTCTCGGATCGGGTTTAGGCCCAATCTGGTCGTAATCCGTAGCGACTCCCAGGGCGGCGATGCGATCCAAGAGCTCGCTTATGGAGGAGAGCTCCATTGGATCTAACTGCTCGGCGAGTTCCGAGCTGACATAAAGATTGTTTTCGATGGATCGAGAGGTCATCGTCGGCGCAGAAGCCGAACAGGCGGTCATAAGAAAACCACCTAGCTGGAGGGTTTGGCCGACAGCCAAATCTCCCTTAGCAACGGTGCCGTCTTTAAAGACAGGGCAGGGCATCCTTCCTAATGGCGACGACATAGAGGAACTCTCAATGAAAGCACCAATGTCGGTGTCAAAACCGGCGGATCTCGGGTAGGGAGTCCCGAACTGTGTGTCTAGGCCGGATGGTAACAGGAGGCAAGGGACACGAAGTTTTACCCAGGTTCATGCCCTCTTGATGGAGGTAAAACCCTACATCTTGCTTGATTAATATTGATGATATGGGTAGTACAAGAGTAGATCTACCACGAGATCAGAGAGGATAAACCCTAGAAGCTAGCCTATGGTATGATTGTTGTTCTGTATGTCGTCCTACGGACTAAAACCCTCCGGTTTATATAGACACCGAAGAGGGTTAGGGTTACACAAAGTCGGTTACAATGGTAGGAGATCTACATATCCGTATCGCAAAGCTTGCCTTCCACGCCAAGGAAAGTCCCTTCCGGACACGGGACGAAGTCTTCAATCTTGTATATTCATAGTCCAGGAGTCCGGCTGAAGGTATAGTCCGGCCATCCGGACACCCCCTAATCCAGGACTCCCTCAGCCATGCTCCTTGTCTTCATGGGCTTCAATATGGATAACTCCTTATAGGTATAACCCGGCCCCTCCTGGGTGGTTTATAATCAGTAGTTATATCCCCAACATTAAGCCCCAGATTGATTTGAACCTGTTCATGTCAATCTTCAACACTGAGGAAAATTCCGCCTTCAATATCTTCACAAAAATCTTGTAAACCACCGTGACATCACCTTCCAAGACCATGATAACCTATCGTGACATCATCCACTATTAACTTTACATAGAACCCAAATCTTTTAATGCATCTTCTTTAATGGATCTCCGAAAATCGAGGCGTCTGCATGTCTGCATATCCATTTTTCAACCTCCTCGATTCTCATGCCTGCCACTTATCCATTCATCTTATAAATAGGGCCGAGGGTCATTTTCATTTTCCCCTCGTGCCTCTTCGTCTCCTCATCTTCCTTGCGTCGCTCGAGCTCTCGAGCTCCGCCGCCGCCGTCGGACTTCACCTCTGCTTCAACTTTGGCCACTGCATCGACCTGTTCGGACCAGACCCTGCTCACGCACCTCCGCCATTCAATAGTTTCAGTAAGTTCTTCTTCTTCTTCTCTATAGATCTGTTTAGGGTTCATACGGGCTCATGGAAGTTTTCGTGGTTTTTTCCCTTGTTCTTCATCATAGCCTACATGATAGATTCCAAACCTAATATATCCTTGTGCGGTAACAATGATAGTCCTTCTTTTGTCATCAGATTATCTCTTTTATGTAGAAAAGCCCGATCTGGAACTTCATGAACTGCTCCAGCACCAACTTTTAGGTCTAAATGTCTTCCTTTTGCTGACATGCGGTAGATCTGAAATTCTAATGTGAAACTGTGAAACTTGTTCTTCCTCACTTAATCATTTTTTTGCTTCAGATCTATACTCTCATTGTCCGTGTAGGCGGTTTATCTTTTAGAAAATAACCTGCCATATACCATTAGTCCCCTTGTAAACCGCCAACCGCTTTATCATTTATAATAGCATCAACCTCCGGTTTAACAATTTTGCATGCCTGAATACCTTTTGTCTCTTAACTTGCAATGCTTTATGCTTGTTAACCATGAATCTTAACCCGGCACAAACCTTCCTTCAGGTTGTCCAAAAAATGGCCAAGACTTTTTATGCTTGTAACTGGGTTCCATCCCGGATTACGGAAGAAGATCTGAAAGGATGTGTTATAACTGGCGCTTTACCAAAATAGAGTGAAATCCACTGACGAGCCCTCGGCCCAGAAAATCCTCCTGAGCCCAAGGATGGCGAGATAGTTCTGTTTGTTGATCATCTGAACCGTGGTTTTAAACCTCCTGGATCAAAGTTTTTTCGTGATGTGCTTGCTAGCTTCCAGATCCACCCGCAAGATATTGGAGCTAACTCTGTGTCCAATATTTGTAATTTTCAAGTGTTTTGCGAGGCTTATCTATAAGAAGAACCGACCGTTGAACTGTTCAGGGACTTTTTCTATTTAAACTGCCATACCGAATTTGTAGACGGGCCCAATACTGAACTTGGCGGCATTTCAATTCAGGAAAGGAAAGACGCCAGCTTCCCTCACGCCAAGCATCATAGTCACCCTAAGGATTGGAACCAGACTTGGTTCTATTGCAATGATACTCCCCCTGATGATGAGAATCCTCTGCCGGGTTATCGTGCTCACCGACTTACCAATACACATCCATTTCCCCAAAGGTTGACTGCAAAAGAACGGGCCAAATATGCACCACAACTTGCAAAGCTCAGAGCCTTTATGGCTAACGGTTTAACAGGAATTGACTTTGTTCGGTGGTGGATATCTTGGAGTATTTTTCCTTTAAGCTGTCGCCCCGGTTTAATGTGCAAGTACACAGGGGACTCAAAAGATCCTCAATGGCACACTGACATTTAGTTAACTGACGCTGAAATCACTGAAGCTGTTAAAAAGATACTGGATGAATCGGTGGCTGTCTGTAGCAAAACAGGGCTAAGTCCCTTCTGCGTTTTGAATAAACCGCTAGCTGTAAGAATTGCTTAACTCCAATTTGAACCAGACATTCTTAACTCTTCCTTATAACCTTTGCCAATCTTTTAACAGGGTGACGACCCATTTTGGAAGAAGAAACCTCAGGATAAACCGGCCAAGACCCCTCGACCCAAAACAAAGGTCGTCAAAAAATCTGCCAAGAAGAAAGCATCCGAATCCACTGGGCTTAACTCGACAAGGATCTTGATAATCCGGACTCAGAGGTAGAACTTGATACTCTTGGTTCATTTTTCATACACCTCATTGACAATGAACCTTATCAGGATGACTGATACGTCTCCAACGTATCTATAATTTTTGATTGCTCCATGCTATATTATCTTCTGTTTTGCACATTATTGGGCTTTATTATTCACTTTTATATTATTTTTTGGAATAACCTATTAACCGGAGGCCCAGCCCCGAATTGCTGTTTTTTTGCCTATTTCAGAGTTTCGCAGAAAAAGAATATCAAACGGAGTCCAAACGGAATGAAACCTTCAGGAACGTGATTTTCGGAACGAACATGATCCAAGAGACTTGGACCCTACGTCAAGCAACCAACAGGAAAGCCAGGAGGTAGGGGGGCGCGCCTACCCCCCAGGCGCGCCCTCCACCCTCGTGGCCCCCCTATTGCTCCATCGACGTACTCCTTCCTCCTGTATATACCTACATACCCCCAAACGATCAGATACGGAGCCAAAACCCTAATTCCACCGCCATAACTTTCTGTATCCACGAGATCCCATCTTGGGGCCTGTTCCGGAGCTCCGCCGGAGGGGGCATCGATCACAGAGGGCTTCTACATCAACAACATGGCCTCTCTGATGATGTGTGAGTAGTTTACCTCAGACCTTTGGGTCCATAGTTATTAGCTAGATGGCTTCTTATCTCTTTTTGGATCTCAATACAATGTTCTCCCCCTCTCTCGTGGAGATCTATTCAAGGTAATCTTCTTCTGCTGTGTGTTTGTTCAGACCGATGAATTGTTGGTTTATGATCAAGTTTATCTATGAACAATATTTGAATCTTTTCTGAATTCTTTTATGTATGATTGGTTATCTTTGCAAGTCTCTTCGAATTATCAGTTTGGTTTAGCCTACTAGATTGATCTTTCTTGCAATGGGAGAAGTGCTTAGCTTTGGATTCAATCTTGCGGTGTCCTTTCCAAGTGACAGTAGGGGCAGCAAGGCACGTATTATATTGTTGCCATCGAGGATAACAAGATGGTTTTTTTTATCATATTGCATGAATTTATCCCTCTACATCATGTCATCTTGCTTAAAGTGTTACTCTGTTCTTATGAACTTAATACTCGAGATGCATGCTGGATAGTGGTCGATGTGTGGAGTAATAGTAGTAGATGCAGGCAGGACCCGGTCTACTTGTCTCGAACGTGATGCCTATATACATGATCATACCTAGATATTCTCATAACTATGCTCAATTCTGTCAATTGCTCAACAGTAATTTGTTCACCCACCGTAAAATACTTATGCTCTTGAGAGAAGCCACTAGTGAAACCTATGGCCCCCGGGTCTATTTTCCATCATATTAGTCTTCTAACACTTAGTTATTTTCATTGCCTTTTATTTTACTTTGCATCTTTATCATAAAAACACCAAAAATATTATCTTATCATATCTATCAGATCTCATTGTAGTAAGTGACCGTGTAGGGATTGACAACCCCTTATCGCGTTGGTTGCGAGGATTTATTTGTTTTGTGTAGGTGTGAGGGACTCGCGCGTAACCTCCTACTAGATTGATACCTTGGTTCTCAAAAACTGAGGGAAATACTTACGCTACTTTGCTGCATCACCCTTTCCTCTTCAAGGGAAAACCAACGCAGTGCTCAAGAGGTAGAAAGAAGGATTTCATGCGCCGTTGCTGGGGAGGTCTACGCAAAAGTCAAGATACCACGTACCCATCACAAACCCTTATCTCCCGCATTACATTATTTTCCATTTGCCTCTCATTTTCCTCCCCCACTTCACCCTTGCTGTTTTATTCTCCCTCTCTCTCTATCCTCCCTCTCTTTCTCTATTTGCCTCTCTTTTGCCCGTTCCTCGTTTGCTTGTGTGTTGGATTGCTTGCTTGTCATGATGGCTCAAGATAACTCTAAATTGTGTGTCTTTACCAATACCAACAACAATGATTTTATTAGCACTCTGATTGCTCCTCTTACCGATGCTGAATCTTGTGAAATTAATGCTGCCTTGCCGAATCTTGTCATGAAAGATCCGTTTTCCGGCCTTCCTAGTGAAGATGCCACTACCCATCTAAATAGCTTTGTTGATTCATGTGATATGCAAAAGAAGAAAGATGTGGACAATGATATTGTTAAATTGAAGCTATTTCCTTTTTCGCTTAGAGATCGTGCTAAAGCTTGGTTTTCGTCTTTGCCTAAAAATAGTATTGATTCTTGGAATAAGTGCAAAGATGCTTTTATCTCTAAGTATTTTCCTCCCGCTAAGATCATCTCTCTTAGAAATGATATTATGAATTTTAAGCAACTTGATCATGAACATTTTGCACAAGCTTGGGAGAGGATGAAATTAATGATACGTAATTGCCCAAAACATGTTTGAATTTGTGGATGATTATACAAAATTTTTATGCCGGATTGAATTTTTCTTCTAGAAATCTTTTAGATTCGGCCGCGAGAGGCACTTTTATGGAAATCACTTTAGGAGAAGCTACTAAACTACTAGATAATATTATGGTTAATTATTCTCAATGGCACACTGAAAGATCTACTAATAAAAAAGTGCATGTGATAGAAGAAATTAATGTTTTGAGTGGAAAGTTGGATGAACTTATGAAATTATTTGCTACTAAGAGTGTTTCTTCTGATCCTAAAGATATGCCTTTGTCTACTTTGATTGAGAATAATAATGAATCTATGGATGTGAATTTTGTTGGTAGGAATAATTTTGGTAACAACGCGTATAGAGGAAGCTTTAATCCTAGGCCTTATCCTAGTAATTCCTCTAATAATTATGGTAATTCCTACAACAATTCTTATGGAAATTTTAATAAGATGCCCTCTGAATTTGAGACTAGTGTTAAGGAATTTATGAGTTCACAAAAGAATTTCAATGCTTTGCTTGAGGAGAAATTGCTTAAAGTTGATGATTTGGCTAGGAAAGTTGATAGAATTTCTCTTGATGTTGATTCTTTAAAACTTAGATCTATTCCTCCTAAGCATGATATCAATGAGTATCTCAAAGCCATGAGAATTTCCATTGATGAGTGCAAAGAAAGAACCGCTAGGATGCGTGCTAAGAAAGATTCCTTTATAAGAGTGTGTTCTTCTAGTTTCCATGATAATAAAGATGAAGATCTAAAAGTTATTGATGTGTCCCCTATTAAATCTTTGTTTTGCAATATGAATCTTGATAATGATGGGACTGAATATGATCCACCTTTACCTAGAAGGCGTTCCAAAAATTCGGAGTTTTTAGATCTTGATGCTAAATTTGATAAAAGTGGGCTTGAAGAGATCAAAACTCTAGATGTTAACGAACCTACTATTTTGGATTTCAAGGAATTTAATTATGATAGCTGCTCTTTGATAGATTGTATTTACTTGTTGCAATCCGTGCTAAATTCTCCCCATGGTTATAGTCAAAATAAAGCTTTTACCAAACATATCGTTGATGCTTTGATGCAATCTTATGAAGAAAAACTTGAGTTGGAAGTTTCTATCCCTAGAAAACTTTATGATGAGTGGGAACCAACTATTAAAATTAAAACTAAAGATCATGAATGCTATGCTTTGTGTGATTTGGGTGCTAGTGTTTCCACGATTCCTAAGACTTTGTGTGATTTGTTAGGTTTCCATGATTTTGATGATTGCTCTTTAAACTTGCACCTTGCGGATTCCACTATTAAGAAACCTATGGGAAGAATTAATGATGTTCTTATTGTTGCAAATAGGAACTATGTGCCCGTATATTTTATTGTTCTTGACATAGATTGCAATCCTTCATGTCCTATTATTCTTGGTAGACCTTTCCTTAGAACGATTGGTGCAATTATTGATATGAAGGAAGGAAATATTAGATTCCAATTTCCGCTAGAGAAAAACATGGAACACTTTCCTAGAAATAAAATTAAATTACCTTATGAATCTATTATGAGAGCCACTTATGGATTGCCTACCAAAGATGGCAATACCTAGATCTATCCTTGCTTTTTATGCCTTGCTAGGGGCGTTAAACGATAGCACTTGTTGGGAGGCAACCCAATTTTATTTTTATTCCTTGCTTTTTGCTCTAGTTTAGTAATAAATAATTTATCTAGCCTCTGTTTTGGTTGTGTTTTTTGTGTTTAATTAGTGTTTGTGCCAAGTAGAACCATTGGGAAGACTTGGGGAAATTCTTGTTAATCTTGCTGTAAAAACAGAAACTTTAATGCTCACGAGAACTGCTGCCATTTTTATTTGGAAAGTTATATTTAGCTAATTCTTTTTGCATATGATTAATAGCTTAATTCCTCACGTTCATAAATTTATTTTAGAATTTTTGGGGTTCCAGATCTTGCTCTAGCTACAGATTACTAAAGACTGTTCTGTTTTTGACAGATTCTGTTTTTCGTGTGTTGTTTGCTTATTTTGATGAATCTATGGCTAGTAAAATAGTTTATAAACCATAGAGAAGTTGCAATACAGTAGGTTTAACACCAATATAAATAAAGAATGAGTTCATTACAGTACCTTGAAGTGGTGTTTTGTTTTCTTTCGCTAACAGAGCTCACGAGATTTTCTACTTTAAGTTTTGTGTTGTGAAGTTTTCAAGTTTTGGGTAAGGATTTGATGGATTATGGAACAAGGAGTGGCAAGAGCCTAAGCTTGGGGATGCCCATGGCACCACCAAGATAATCGAAGGACACAAAAAAGCCAAAGCTTGGGGATGCCCCGGAAGGCATCCCATCTTTCGTCTACTTCCATGGGTAACTTTACTTGGAGCTATATTTTTATTCACCACATGATATGTGTTTTGCTTGGAGCGTCTTGTATGATTTGAGTCTTTGCTTTTTAGTTTACCACAATCATCTTTTCTGTACACACCTTTTGAGAGAGACACACATGATTCGGAAATTATTAGAATACTCTATGTGCTTCACTTATATCTTTTGAGTTATATAGTTTTACTCTAGTACTTCACTTATATCTTTTAGAGCACGGTGGTGGATTTGTTTTATAGAAACTATTGATATCTCATGATTCACTTAGATTATTTTGAGAGTCTTAAATATCATGGTAATTTGCTTAAATAATCCTAATATGCTAGGTATTCAAGATTAGTAAAAACTTTCTTATGAGTGTTCTGAATACTAAGAGAAGTTTGATGCTTGATGATTGTTTTGTGATATGGAGGTAGTGATATTAAAGTTGTGCTAGTTGAGTAGTTGTGAATTTGAGAAATACTTGTGTTGAAGTTTGCAAGTCCCGTAGCATGCACGTATGGTAAACGTTATGTAACAAATTTGAAACATGAGGTGTTCTTTGATTGTCCTTCTTATGAGTGGCGGTCGGGGACGAGCGATGGTCTTTTCCTACCAATCTATCTCCCTAGGAGCATGCGCGTAGTGCTTGGTTTTTGATGACTTGTAGATTTTTGCAATAAGTATATGAGTTCTTTATGACTAATGTTGAGTCCATGGATTATATGCACTCTCACCTTTCCATCATTGCTAGCCTCTTCGGTACCTTGCATTGCCCTTTCTCACATTGAGAGTTGGTGCAAACTTCGCCCGTGCATCCAAACCCCATGATATGATACGCTCTTTCACACATAAACCTCCTTATATCTTCCTCAGAACAGCCACCATACCTACCTATTATGGCATTTCCATAGCCATTCCGAGATATATTGCCATGCAACTTTCCACCATCCAGTTTATCATGACATGTTCATCATTGTCATATTGTTTAACATGATCATGTAGTTGACATAGTATTTGTGGCAAAGCCACCATTCATAATTCTTTCATACATGTCACTCTTGGTTCATTGCATATCCCAGTACACCGTCGGAGGCATTCATATAGAGTCATACCTTGTTCTAGTATCGAGTTGTAATCATTGAGTTGTAAATAAATAGAAGTGTGATGATCATCATTTAATAGAGCATTGTCCCAATAAAAAAAGGAAAAAAAAGAGAAATTCCCAAAAAAAGAAGCCACCCCCCCAAAAAAATGAAAAGGGACAATGCAACTATCCTTTTACCACACTTGTGCTTCAAAGTAGCACCATTATCTTCACGATAGAGAGTCTCTTGTTTTGTCACTTTCATATACAAGTGGGAATTTTCATTATAGAACTTGGCTTCTATATTCCAACAATGGAACTCCTCAAGTGCCCTAGGTCTTCATGAGCAAGCAAGTTGGATGCACACCCACTAGTTTCTTTTGTTGAGCTTTCATACATTTATAGCTCTAGTGCATCCGTTGCATGGCAATCCCTACTCCTTGCATTAACATCAATCGATGGGCATCTCCATAGCCCATTGATTAGCCTCGTTGATGCGAGACTTTCTCCTTTTTGTCTTCTCCACATAACCCCCATCATTATATTCTATTCCACCCATAGTGCTATGTCCATGGCTCATGCTCATATATTGCGTGAAAGTTTATAGGTTTGAGATTGCTAAAGTATGAAACAATTGCTTGGCTTGTCATCGGGGTTGTGCATGATGAGAGTATTCTTGTGTGACAAAAATGGAGCATGACTAAACTATATGATTTTGTAGGGATGAACTTGCTTTAGCGATGTTATTTTGAGAAGACATAATTGCTGTAAAAAACAGAAACTTTAGCACTCATGAGAACTGCTGCCATTTTTATTTGGGAAGTTCTATTTAGTTAATTCTTTTTAAAGATGATTAATAGATAAATTCCTCACGTCCAGAAATTTATTTTAGAATTTTTGGGTTCCAGATCTTGCGCTAGCTACAGATTACTACAGACTGTTCTGTTTTTGACAAATTCTGTTTTTCGTGTGTTGTTTGCTTATTTTGATGAATCTATGGCTAGTAAAATAGTTTATAAACCATAGAGAAGTTGGAATACAGTAGGTTTAAAACCAATATAAAGAAACAATGAGTTCATTACAGTTCCTTGAAGTGGTCTTTTGTTTTCTTTCGCTAACGGAGCTCATGAGATTTTCTACTTTGAGTTTTGTGTTGTGAAGTTTTCAAGTTTTGGGTGAAGATTTGATGGATTATGGAACAAGTAGTTGCAAGAGCCTAAGCTTTGGGATGCCCATGGAACCCCCAAGATAATATAAGGACACCTAAAAGACAAAGCTTGGGGATGCCCCGGAAGGCATCCCCTCTTTCGTCTACTTCTATCGGTAACTTTACTTGGAGCTATATTTTTATTCACCACATGATATGTGTTTTGCTTGGAGCGTCTTGTATGATTTTAGTCTTTGCCTTTTAGTTTACCACAATCATCCTTGCTGTACACACCTTTTGAGAGAGCCATACATGATTTGGAATTTGTTAGAATACTCTATGTGCTTCGCTTATATCTTTTGAGTTATATAGTTTTGCTCTAGTACTTCACTTATATCTTTTAGAGCACAGTGGTGGATTTGTTTTATAGAAACTATTGATCTCTCATGCTTAACTTAGATTATTTTTAGAGTCTTAAATAGCATGGAAATTTGCTTAAATAATCCTAATATGCTAGGTATTCAAGATTAGTAAAAAAATTCCTATGAGTGTTTTAAATACTAAGAGAAGTTTGATGCTTGATGATTGTTTTGAGATATGGAGGTAATAATATCAAAGTCGTGCTAGTTGAGTAGTTGTGAATTTGTGAATTTCTTGTGTTGAAGTTTGCAAGTCCCATAGCATGCACGTATGGCAAACGTTGTGTAACAAATTTGAAACATGAGGTGTTCTTTGATTGTCTTCCTTATGAGTGTCGGTCGGGGACGAGCGATGGTCTTTTCTTACCAATCTATCCCCCTAGGAGCATGCATGTAGTGCTTTGGTTTTTGATGACTTGTAGATTTTTGCAATAAGTATGCGAGTTCTTTATGACTAATGTTGAGTCCATGGATTATACGCACTCTCACCCTTCCATCATTGCTAGCCTCTTTGGTACCATGCATTGCCATTTCTCACATTGAGAGTTGGTGCAAACTTCGCCGGTGCATCCAAACCCCGTGATATGATGCACTCTTTCACACATAAACCTCCTTATATCTTCCTCAAAACAGCCACCATACCTACCATTATGGCATTTCCATAGCCATTCCGAGATATATTGCCATGCAACTTTCCACCATTCCTTTTATCATGACATATTCATCATTGTCATATTGCTTAGCATGATCATGTAGTTGACATAGTATTTGTGGCACAGCCACCGTTCATAATTTTCATACATGTCACTCTTGATTCATTGCATATCCTGGTACACCGCCAGAGGCATTCATATAGAGTCATCTTTTGTTCTAGCATCGAGTTGTAATGATTGAGTTGTAAATAAATAGAAGTGTGATGATCATCATTTTCTAGAGCATTGTCCCAAGTGAGGAATATATATAAAAAAAGAGAAAGGCCGTAAAAAAGAGAAGGCCCAAATAAAAAAATGAGAGAAAAAGAGAGAAGGGACAATGCTACTATCCTTTGCCACACTTGTGCTTCAAAGTAGCACCATAATCTTCATGATAGAGAGTCTTTTGTTTTTTCACTTTCATATACTAGTGGGAATTTTTCGTTATAGAACTTGGCTTGTATATTCCAATAATGGGCCTCTTCAAGTGCCCTAGGTCTTCATGAGCAAGCAAGTTGGATGCACACCCACTTAGTTTCTTTTGTTGAGCTTTCATACATTTATAGCTCTAGTGCATCCGTTGCATGGCAATCCCTACTCCTTGTATTAACATCAATCGATGGGCATCCCATAGCTCATTGATTAGCCTCGTTGATGTGAGACTTTCTCCTTTTTTTGTCTTCTCCACATAACCCCCATCATTATATTCTATTCTACCCATAGTGCTATATCCATGGCTCACGCTCATGTATTGCATGAAGGTTTATAAAGTTTGAGATTACTAAAGTATGAAACACTTGATTGGCTTGTCATTGGGGTTGTGCATGATGAGAGCATTCTTGTGTGACGAAAATGGAGCATGACTAAACTATATGATTTTGTAGGGATGAACTTTCTTTGGCCATGTTATTTTGAGAAGACATAATTGCTTAGTTAGTATGCTTGAACTATTATTATTTCTATGTCAATATTAAACTTTTATCTTGATTCTTTCGGATCTGAATATTCATGCCACAATTAATAAAATTACATTGAAATTATGCCTAGTAGCATTCCACATCAAAAATTCTGTTTTTATCATTTACCAACTCGAGGACGAGCAGGAATTAAGCTTGGGGATGTTTGATCCATCTCCAACGTATCTATAATTTTTTATTGCTCCATGCTATATTATCTTTTGTTTTGGACATTATTGGGCTTTATTATTCACTTCTATATTACTAGCAAAAGAACCCGTGCGTTGCAATGGGAGAGAAAACATAACACACGCTCTGTAACATCCCAAATTTTCAATTTGGAATGTTATACATTAGATCATCATGCATATCATATTTTATTTGCTTTGGGTTTTGATCCTAGAAAATTCTAAGCAACTCAAGGACCCACGGAGAGAGTTGGGGATTTCGTTATTTTCATATTTGAGTTTTCTCAAATTTTGAGAATAGGATCATTTGATTTTATTTATTTTATGATCAATTATTTCTATTACAAAAATATGAGAGAGGGAATAAAATGACTTTCCCAAAATATAGAAATATTGAGGATTTAATAAAAAATCAAATAGTTTTATTTCAGAGTTTTTTTTTGTTTTGTTGTTTTTATTTGAATTAGGAAAAATGCACGTTTTTCAAAATTGCATTTAGGGCCCAAATAAATGTTCACTTTGTCGGGCTTGATTTTAGAAGCCCGGGAAAACTTATTTCGGGATTTTTGGAGTCCGTTTAGTATTTCTTTTTATTTTTCTTCCGAGCGAAAAAAAACGCAACCGAGTACGGGCCGTAACCGGCCAGAACTCTGCCGGCCGGGGGGCTTTATAAGACGCGCCTCGGGCCCGAGCCAGCCCACCAGCAGTCGCCGCCCGAACCCTAACCCTAGCCGCCAGCCGCCGCTG
>NC_041384.1:156310907-156426863 GCF_002162155.2 Triticum dicoccoides | reverse complement strand
CCCCGCCGCCGATCCACCGGAGCCGCGCGTCGCCCGAGGTTCGCCGCACGTCGAAATCCGTGCCTTTTTAAAAAAAAAAATCCGTTCGTCATTTTTCTTTTTCGTCGGATTTTTCCGCGGTTATTTTCTGATCGCGATTTCTGATCCGATTTTCGTTTTAGTTTTTCTTTTCGCTCGTTTATTGGAATCAGGCGATTGAAACGCCTGGAGTTTCGTCTCGAAACCCTCTATCCAAATAATCAACTTAAACAAGTTTTTGCTACTGTAAAATTTGACTTAGGTTCAGATTACTAGAACGAAGTTGTTTTCTTTCGCCGTTTGACTTTCTTTGCTTCGTTCCATTTGATTCTTTTTGCCAACTGGAGTTCTTAAGTTGAACCTTCTAGTTAGATCTCTTATTTGAGTTTTACCTGTGCATTAGATGAGTACTTATTGTATGCTTGTTTGTTTGCCTGCGATAGAGTACCCAGAGTGCGCCGCCTGTTACTTCGAATCGTTAGGTTTCACGGATCATCAACAAGGCAAGTAACACTTTGATCATACCTTTTCTACAACCCAGTTTTTTTGCATTAGATCAATCTTCACTCATTGCATGATTAGGATCTAATTAAACTGTGGGATGGGAAGTAGATGAGGTAGTACCTATTACCTGTTTATTATCAAACCTTTGGGAGTTACTTCTACGTTTGCTTATTATGCCATGCTATGCTAGTAGACGTGGATTGTGTGAGTGAAATCCATGACAGATGTGAGATTGATAATTAATGGTTTATATAAGGTGGCAACTTAAATACACATCTGGATGGATTGAGGCACCTGGGTAGTCCAGGACATGCCTGTTTTCTTTTGGACCGCCACCTAGGCTCAAAGGGATCATGAGATTTTTCAAACTAGAAACTTCCGTGTGCAGCCACAAGCCATTATGGGCTCTGGCATAATTGATTAAGTCATGTGAACTCTTACAGGGTAGACTAGCAGATGTAGGGGAAAGTAGGTGTACCGGTCTATCCATCGTAAGGTGCTAGCGCTTCTGAAAGACTGTGTCTCGGTCATCCGTTTCTCAAACACCATGTAGTGCGAGAAATCCAATGGAGGCGATCGAGTCTTGTGGGGAAAAGTGTGCAAACCTCTGCAGAGTGTAACAAACTAATCATGATTAGCCGTGTCCCCGGATATGGACATCTTGAGTATCTAGTATCTGGATTATCATGTGAATCTCAACATGTTACTCTAAAATTAATGTTGTTGGGTTAATGATGATGCTTAATTGGGATTGAGAATGCTGTCAACCATTCTCAATGTTTAACAACCACCATGATAGTAATTAAATTTATTCCTTTTGAAGTAGGGAAAAATTGGCTTTATGCAAAACTATAACCATAGAGCTTTCCACCAGCCAAATATGCATATAGTATAGCTGTTGCATTCCATTACTCTCTATGTGTTACCTTGCCAGCATATTCCATGTGCTGACCCATTTTCGGGCTGCAACGTTAATGTTGCAGACTTTTCAGACGACGATTAAGGAGTTTTTAGGTCGTGGTTCTATACTCAGTGATGCCGTTGGAGTTGATGGACTCACTTATCTTCCAAGCCTTCCGCTGTTATTATTATTAGATGGCCTTAAGCCATATTTATTGTAATAAGTTCTCTTTTGAGACACTCGATGTAATAAGTGTGTGATTGCTACTCTGCTATAAATCCTCCGAGTACTGTGTGGTGTCAGCATTACCGATCCAGGGATGACACCGGAGCACAGAGATCAGACTGTTTGAAGTCTGGTCGCTTCAGAGATGGTATTAGAGCACACGCTGACTGTAGGACACGACCACTAAGCTAAAGACCTAGATCACTACTCACTCTCTTCTCTTCTGACCTCTCATCTTTTCTACTCTTTAGGATGGCGGATGCAAGGAACAAGTTCACCCAACCGGATGAAGATACACCCTTTGGACGCCACTTGAAGGAAGTCACTAGATACCTGAACATAGGAGTACCAAGCTTCACGGGAACCTACAACGCCACTTTACCTGAAGAAGAGCGCTGGATGATTCAAGTTCAAATCCCAGGAAGGACGTTCATGCCAGTCACTAAGCCCATAGAGTTTTCTTTTGATGCACCAACTTGGAGTCTAGGAAAGAGCATGGCAGCTTACATCGCCATGGGACGCATTGGAGAAGTCTACCGCAAGGATCTTAAGGATACTATATACCAGATTTGTGGGCGCCGAGATGAACACTTGGAGATGATTAGCACCATGAAGGATAGATCAATCGCAGCTTTTATCCAGGAGTTAAACCAGCACATTCAACGACAGGAGAATCAGATGTGCGCTGACATGATAGATCTGAAGAAGGCTAAGACTAGAATCAAGGAACTGGAGGAAGAACTCAAGGCTACACGCGAAGGTTATGAAGAAGAAATTGAAGTATTGGTGGATAAGAATGCCGACCTAACTATGAAGCTAGCAGTATTTATGGGAGGCCCGACACCAGTAGATGAAGACGAAGAACCCAAGGAGATTAGCCTGGAAGACTACATCATCATCGACGGCACCGACTCGGAAGCAGATAGTAGCGATGATGACTAACTATGTTGATGAAGCAGGAGCAGATATCATGGAGTCTACAACCGTAGAATATTTCTAGTAGACCACCTCATCAGTAGTAGTAGTCCACCATGTAAATATAGTAGTCCGAGCACTTTGCGATAGTTAGATCGATTGTATGCCTTTGTTTGATTGAATGAAGTGAATTGTTTGCTTTTGCCTTGTGTGCATATGGGTAGTGTTTTCTCTTTGGACCCCCTCTATTCTTATATCTCATCTCTTCTAAACCTCAGATGCCTCCGAGACGTGACCCCAGATTTGCCTTTCCGCCGGAGCTCACCCAGTTGATCCAGCAGCAGAACACCTTGATGCAGTTGCTAGTCCAGAATCAGAATCAGGGGAACAACAACAACAACCCACCACCCCCACCACCACTTGTTGACCACTTAGCCCGTTTTCTTAGGCTGAACCCACCGGTGTTTTCCAGTAGCACCGAGCCGATAGTAGCAGATGATTGGCTCCGCAAGACAGCTAGGGAGTCGACCACAGCAGGATGCACAGATGCGGAGAAGGTTAAGTTTGCCGCACATCAGTTAGAAGGACCCGCAGCATCATGGTGGGAGAATTTTACAGCCACCTTCCCAGTCGACACTATCACATGGGACCAGTTTCAGCAGGCTTTCCGTACTGCCCATGTTTCAGCAGGAGCTATGGCCATGAAGAAGCGTGAGTTTCGTAACTTGCGCCAAGGAGGACGGACAGTTGGCCAGTATGTGGAGGAGTTTAGTAAGCTAGCACATTATGCCCCAGATGACGTTGCTACGGATGCAGCTAAGCAGGAGAAGTTCCTGGAAGGACTGAATGATGAGTTGAGTATGCAGTTGATGGTAGCCACCTTCAACAACTACCAGGAGTTGGTAGACCGTGCTCTTATGATTGAAGGGAAGCAGCAGCAAATTGAGAACCGCAAGAGGAAGTATGGACAAGGAAAGTATAATTCAGGAGCTCAGCAGAAGCCATGTTTTACCCCTAGACCGGGAGGACATTTTCAGCATACCCATGGAGTAGGTAGCTCGCACAATCACAATGGCACCAAGAATGGTAATGGGAATGGAGGAAGCAATGGCCAGAACCGCAGCACCCCATCAACCCCAGCCAAGAGAGATCTGAGTCAAGTCACCTGTTTCAAGTGTTCCAAGACCGGACATTATGCCAATGAATGTCCTGAAGGCCAAAATGGCAATGGAAGCTCTGGAAAGAATCCGAACCCTCTCAACAGGGGACAGGTGAACCACGTTAATGTGGAGGAGGTTGAAGCTCAGCCCGATGCAGTAATAGGTAAGTTTTTGGTTAAGCCATTTACTGCACTCGTTCTTTTTGATACTGGTGCATCGCATTCATACATATCAAGGGGATTTGTGGAAAAGTATAGCCTACCCACTAGGGTTCTCAGAACACCTATGCTAGTAAGCTCACTAGGAGCAGAGTACATGGCCAGTCAAGGATGTTTTCAAGTGCCATTAAGTATAGGACGGCATGTTTTCCCAACAGATTTAATTATTCTGGAATCCCAAGGTCTGGATGTGATTCTTGGTATGGATTGGCTGTTGATGTATGGAGGAAACATCGATTGTGCTAGTAAGTCAATTTTGCTTACCACCCCAGAAGGGAGAAGGATCAAGTATGTATCCCGGCATGCGCCAAACAAGACACAAGTAAATTCATTAATAGGAGTTGTGCAGGAGGAAGTACCAGTGGTAAGGGAATTCCCTGATGTATTTCCAGAGGAGTTGCCAGGCATGCCACCGGATAGAGATATTGAGTTCTTGATTGAGCTATTGCAAGGCACAGGGCCAATATCAAAGAGACCATATAGGATGCCAGCAAAGGATTTGGTGGAAATTAAGAAACAGATTAAGGAGTTACTGGATAAAGGTTACATTCGCCCAAGTTCTTCACCTTGGGGATCACTAGTACTATTAGTAGAGAAGAAGGATGGATCGTTAAGGATGGTTGTTGATTATCGAGGATTGAATGAAGTAACAATCAAGAACAAGTACCCGCTACCAATGATCAATGATCTGTTTGATTGATTGCAAGGAGCTAAAGTGTTTTCCAAGATCGATTTGCGATCAGGGTACCACCAGTTGAAGATTCGAGAACAGGATATTCCGAAGACAGCTTTTACCACCAGGTATGGGCTGTATGAGTATACCGTTATGTCATTTGGTCTGACTAACGCGCCTGCCTATTTTATGAACATGATGAACAAAGTGTTTATGGAGTTTTTGGATAAGTTCGTCGTAGTGTTCATTGATGAGATCCTGGTTTATTCAAAGAATGAAGAGGAACATAAAAGGAACATTTGCGTTTGGTACTTGGAAAGCTCAGAGAACATCAATTATATGCCAAGTTTAGCAAATGTGAGTTTTGGTTGAAGGAAGTAGGATTCCTCGGACACGTTATATCTGGAGAAGGTATAGCTGTTGATCCCACTAAAGTTGATACCGTGACCAAGTGGGAAGTCCCAACTACCGTTGGAGAGATCCAGAGTTTTCTTGGACTCGCAGGATACTAGCGGAGGTTTATTGAAATTTTTTCAAAGATTTCGAAGCCTATGACGGAGTTGTTGAAGAAAGATACCAAGTTTAAATGGACTGAGCAGTGTGAGGCTAGTTTCCAGGAGTTGAAGAAACGCTTGGTTACCTCACCAGTGTTGGTTTTGCCAGATCAGACCAAGGATTATGAGGTGTATTGCGACGCTTCACATCGAGGACTTGGAGCAGTGGTTATGCAGGAAGGGAGAGTTGTTTCATATGCCTCAAGACAACTGAAGCCCCATGAGTTGATTTACGCTACGCATGATTTGGAGTTAGCAGCCGTAGTGCATGCCTTGAAGACATGGAGACATTTCCTCATCGGAAATCATTGTGAGGTGTACACGAATCATAAGAGTTTGAAGTGCATTTTCACACAGAAGGAGTTGAATCTCAGACAAAGGAGATGGTTGGAGCTCATCAAGGATTATGATATGAGATTGCATTATCATCCCGGGAAGGCTAATGTAGTAGCTGATGCATTAAGCCGCAAGAGCCATGTCAATACGTTAATGACGGGAGAAATACCCAAGAAGTTAGCAGAAAATCTTCGTGAACTATGTTTGGAAATAGTTCCGAGAGGCTATGTAGCAACGTTGGAAATTCAGTCAACTTTGATGGACAGAATCAGGGAAGCTCAAAAGACTGACAAGGAGATTGCTTCCATAAAGGAGAAAATGAAAGAAGGAAAAGCTAAAGGATTTCGTGAGGATGAGCACGATATCCTATGGTTTGAAGACCGTGTCTATGTGCCCAATGACCCAGAGATCAGGAAGTTAATTCTGCAAGAGGCCCATGATTCACCCTATTCGATTCACCCAGGGAATACCAAGATGTATCTGGATTTGAAGGATATTTTCTGGTGGACCGGAATGAAGAAAGAAATAGCAGAGTATGTAGCAGTTTGTGATGTATGCCAGAGAGTAAAGGTAGAGCATCAGAAGCCAGCAGGATTGTTACAACCATTGCTGAAACCCGAATGGAAGTGGGATAAGTTAGGCATGGATTTTATCATGGGATTGCCCAGGACTCGTTCAGGGTATGACTTGATTTGGGTTGTAGTCGATCGATTGACGAAAGTTGCTCATTTCATCCCAGTAAAGACCACTTATACCAGTGCTAAGTTGGCAAAAATATACATGACCAGAATAGTATGTCTGCATGGAGTTCCGAGGAGTATCGTATCAGATAGAGAAACCCAGTTTACCTCAAAGTTCTGGAAGCAGTTGCACGAAACTTTGGGAACCAGGCTAGAATTCAGTACAGCTTTTCATCCGCAGACAGATGGACAGACCAAGAGAGTCAATCAGATTTTGGAGGATATGCTGAGAGCTTGTGCACTAGATTATGGATCTAGTTGGGACGATAATTTGCCATATGCAGAGTTCTCTTACAACAACAGTTACCAAACCAGTTTGAAGATGGCCCCTTTCGAAGCTTTGTACAGAAGAAGGTGCAGGACACCGTTGTCGTGGGGCGAAGTTGAAGACCGTCAGTTGTTTGGACCTGACTTGATTAAGGAGTCTGAACAGAAAGTGAAGTTGATTCGCGATAGGCTCAAGGTAGCCCAGTCCAGACAGAAGAGTTATGCAGATTCTAAACGCAAGGAGACAATTTACGAAGTTGGAGACAGAGCTTATCTTCGAGTATCTCTACTTCAGGGAACAAAGCGTTTTGGAGTTAAAGGGAAGTTAGCGCCACGATTTATAGGACCATATCGAATTTTGGAGCGTATGGGAGAAGTGGCCTACAAGTTGAAATTGCCCGAAGGATTGTCAGGAATTCGTGATGTGTTCCACGTTTCTCAGTTAAAGAAGTGTCATGCGGAGATGGCTGACATACCATTGAGAGACACAGTGCCTTTGGAAACTATTCAGTTGGATAACGATTTGACCTACGAGGAGAAACCAGTTAAGATCCTCGAGTTTGCCAGCCGAGTTACCCGCAGCAAAGTTATCAAGTTTTGCAAGGTTCAGTGGAGTCACCACACGGAGGATGAAGCCACCTGGGAATGAGAGGAAGATTTGCTCAAAGACCACCCTCACCTATTTTCTAGCCAACTCGAATCTCGAGGGCAAGATTCATCTTAAGGGGGGTAGGTTTGTAACATCCCAAATTTTCAATTTGGAATGTTATACATTAGATCATCATGCATATCATATTTTATTTGCTTTGGGTTTTTATCCTAGAAAATTCTAAGCAACTCAAGGACCCACGGAGAGAGTTGGGGATTTCGTTATTTTCATATTTGAGTTTTCTCAAATTTTGAGAATAGGATCATTTGATTTTATTTATTTTATCATCAATTATTTCTATTACAAAAATATGAGAGAGGGAATAAAATGACTTTCCCAAAATATAGAAATATTGAGGATTTAATAAAAAATCAAATAGTTTTATTTCGGAGTTTTTTTTGTTTTGTTGTTTTTATTTGAATTAGGAAAAATGTGCGTTTTTCAAAATTTCATTTAGGGCCCAAATAAATGTTCACTTTGTCGGGCTTGATTTTAGAAGCCCGGGAAAATTTATTTCGGGATTTTTGGAGTTCGTTTAGTATTTCTTTTTATTTTTCTTTCAAGCGAAAAAAAACGCAACCGACTACGGGCCGTAACCGGCCAGAACTCTGCCGGCCGGGGGGCTTTATAAGCCGCGCCTCGGGCCCGAGCCAGCCCACCAGCAGCCGCCGCCCGAACCCTAACCCTAGCCGCTGCCGCCGATCCGCCGGAGCCACGCGTCGCCCGAGGTTCGCCGCATCTCGAAATCCGTGCCATTTTTTAAAAAAAAAATCCGTTCGTCGTTTTTCTTTTTCGTCGGATTTTTCCGCGGTTATTTTTTGATCGCGATTTCTGATCTGATTTTCGTTTTAGTTTTTCTTTTCGCTCGTTTGTCGGAATCAGGCGATTCAAGCGTCTGGAGTTTCGTCTCGAAACCCTCTATCTGAATAATCAACTTAAACAAGTTTTTGCTACTGTAAAATTTGACTTAGGTTCAGATTACTAGAACAAAGTTGTTTTCTTTCGCCGTTTGACTTTCTTTGCTTCGTTCGATTTGATTCTTTTTGCCAACCGGAGTTCTTAAGTTGAACCTTCTTGTTAGATCTCTTATTTGAGTTTTACCTGTGCATTAGATGAGTACTTATTGTATGCTTGTTTGTTTGCCTGCGATAGAGTACCCGGAGTGCGCCGCCTGTTACTTGGAATTGTTAGGTTTCACGGATCATCAGCAAGGCAAGTAACACTTTGATCATACCTTTTCTACAACCTAGTTTTTTTTGCATTAGATCAATCTTCACTCATTGCATGATTAGGATCTAATTAAACTATGGGATGGGAAGTAGATGAGGTAGTACCTATTACCTGTTTATTATCAAACCTTTGGGAGTTACTTCTACGTTTGCTTATTATGCCATGCTATGCTAGTAGACGTGGATTGGGTGAGTGAAATCCATGATAGATGTGAGATTGATAATTAACGGTTTATCTAAGGTGGCAACTTAAATACACATCTGGGTGGATTAAGGCACCTGGGTAGTCCAGGACATGCCTGTTTTCTTTTGGACCGCCACCTAGGCTCAAAGGGATCATGAGATTTTTCAAACTAGAAACTTCCGTGTGCAGCCACAAGCCATTATGGGCTCTGGCATAGTTGATTAAGTCGTGCGAACTCTTACAGGGTAGACTAGCAGATGTAGGGGAAAGTAGGTGTACCGGTCTATCCATCGTAAGGTGCTAGCGCTTCTGAAAGACTGTGTCTCGGTCATCCGTTTCTCAAACACCATGTAGTGCGAGAAATCCAACGGAGGCGATCGAGTCTTGTGGGGAAAAGTGCGCAAACCTCTGTAGAGTGTAACAAACTAATCATGATTAGTCGTGTCCCCGGTTATGGACATCTTGAGTATCTAGTATCTGGATTATCATCTGAATCTCAACATGTTACTCTAAAATTAATGTTGTTGGGCTAATGATGATGCTTAATTGGGATTGAGAATGCTGTCAACCATTCTCAATGTTTAACAACCACCATGATAGTAATTAAATTTATTCCTTTTGAAGTAGGGAAAAATTGGCTTTATGCAAAACTGTACCATAGAGCTTTCCACCAGCCAAATATGCATATCGTATAGCTGTTGCATTCCATTACTCTCTATGTGTTACCTTGCCAGCATATTCCATGTGCTGACCCGTTTTCGGGCTGCAACGTTAATGTTGCAGACTTTTCAGATGATGATTAAGGAGTTTTTAGGTCGTGGTTCTATACTCAGTGATGCCGTTGGAGTTGATGGACTCACTTATCTTCCAAGCCTTCCGCTATTATTATTATTAGATGGCCTTAAGCCATATTTATTGTAATAAGTTCTCTTTTGAGACACTCGATGTAATAAGTGTGTGATTGCTACTCTACTATAAATCCTCCGAGTACTGTGTGGTGTCAGCATTACTGATCCAGGGATGACACCGGAGCACAGAGATCAAACTGTTTGAGGTCTGGTCGCTACACGCTTTTAACTCAACAACCATCACTCAAGACCACAATAGGTCCATCTCCTTTATTTTTGCGAGGCATCATATTTGTGTTGCCGCTTATCCTCCTACTCACTCTCGCCCGCGATGGCCTCGGTGTTCACACAAAACAAAAAAACATGTGTTGAATATGGTTAATCCTAAGGCGTCTCTCTCTCCCCCCCCTCTCTCTCTCTCTCTCTCTCTCTCTCTCTCTCGCTTTCTCTCACTCTCGCGATGAGAAATCTGTTGTTTTCCCATATGACATTTTTTAGAGGTATGCATGTGTAGTTATTGATATTTTCTTTTCCGTGTATGGTTATGGTGGGGTGTTTATTTGCAATCCGGTTCACCGCCGGTATGAAAAAAATGGATCTTGCGCTATAAATTATAAGTTTGCTTCCATAACAATATTTTAAAAATATTTAATAGGTAAAATTAACATCGTATTTAGATTCCACACATTTTTCTAATAAAATTTCATATATAATATGTTAAAATCGAAGTTACGGTTTAAAAGATATAGATAATTTAGAAAATCATTTGGTTTGACTCAAATATATTCCAAAATAATATTTAAAAATACTTAACAGGTAAAAATAATCTCATATTCATATTCTACATATTTTTTAATCAAATATCATATATAACATGTTCAAATCGGAGTTACGGTTTAAAAGATATGGATGATTTAAAAAAGCATTTGTTTGACTTAAATATGATCCATGGATGAATTACCTAAAACATCAGGGAGGTTTTCGAAAAATGTAAAATAACGGTTCGGGTGTGACTTAAATTTGGACGGCGGGTTGATTTCAGGAAAAGACATGGACTTTTGTGTAAAATACGAAAATAACAGTTCGTTTTAACTTAAAACAGAACTGCGGGTTGAATTCTCTGAACTAGAGGGACTTTTATGAAAAATGTCATGACGGACGAAAGAAACCCAATTTACTTTATTATTACGTAAAGATTTTTGGGACTAACCTATTAACAGGAGGCCCAACCCAGAATTGTTGTTTTTTGCCTATTTCAGAGTTTCACAGAAAAAGAATATCAAACGGAGTCCAAACGGAATGAAACCTTCGGGAACGTGATTTTCGGAATGAACATGATCCAGGAGACTTGGACCCTACGTCAAGCAACCAACAGGGAAGCCACGAGGTAGGGGGCGCGCCTACCCCCCAAGGCGCGCCCTCCACCCACGTGGGCCACCTGTTGCTCCACCGACATACTTCTTCCTCCTATATATACCTACGTACCCCCAAACGATCAGATACGGAGCCAAAACCCTAAATCTACCGCCCTAACTTTCTGTATCCATGAGATCCCATCTTGGGGCCTATTCCGGAGCTCCGCCGGAAGGTGCATTGATCACGGAGGGCTTCTACATCAACACCATAGCCTCTCCGATGATGTGTGAGTACTTTACCTCAGACCTTCGGGTCCATAGTTATTATCTAGATGGCTTCTTCTCTCTTTTTGGATCTCAATACAATGTTCTCCTCCTCTCTCATGGAGATCTATTCGATGTAATCTTCTTTTGCGGTGTGTTTGTTGAGATTGATGAATTGTGGGTTTATGATCAAGTTTATCTATGAACAATATTTGAATCTTTTCTGAATTCTTTTATGTATGATTGGTTATCTTTGCAAGTCTCTTCGAATTATCAGTTTGGTTTGGCCTACTAGATTGATCTTTATTGCAATGGGAGAAGTGCTTAGCTTTGGGTTCAATCTTGCGGTGTCCTTTCCCAGTGACAGTAGGGGCAGCAAGGCACGTATTGTATTGTTGCCATCGAGGATAACAAGATGGTTTTTTTTATCATATTGCATAAATTTATCCCTCTACATCATGTCATCTTACTTAAAGTGTTACTCTGTTCTTATGAACTTAATACTCTAGATGCATGCTGGATAGCGGTCGACGTGTGGAGTAATAGTAGTAGATGCAGGCAGGAGTCGGTCTACTTGTCTCGGACGTGATGCCTATATACATGATCATACCTAGATATTCTCATAACTATGCTCACTTCTGTTAATTGCTCAACAGTAATTTGTTCTCCCACCGTAATATACTTATGCTCTTGAGAGAAGCCACTAGTGAAACCTATGGCCCCCGGGTCTATTTTCCATCATATTAATCTTCCAACACTTAGTCATTTTCATTGCCTTTTATTTTACTTTGCATATTTATCATAAAAATACCAAAAATATTATCTTATCATATCTATCAGATCTCACTCTCGTAAGTGACCGTGTAGGGATTGATAACCCCTTATCGCATTGGTTGCGAGGATTTATTTGTTTTGTGTACGTGCGAGGGACTCGCGCGTAGCCTCCTATTGGATTGATACCTTGGTTCTCAAAAACTGAGGGAAATACTTACGCTACTTTGCTGCATCACCCTTTCCTCTTCAAGGGAAAACCAACGCGGTGCTCAAGAGGTAGCAATGACGCTGAAGCTAGCCGGGCTGATGCCTCTGGTTCAGATCCTCAGCCAACACAGAAAACCCATCAAGCAAACCGGAAAGTAAAATTTTCACACCCTCTAGCTTATCTGGATCCCAGTTTTCTTTTGAAGAAACAGCAGCGTGAAGCTCGTCGCACAACCTGGCATAGTGGCCAGGTGGTTACTTCATCCGGTTTACCGAACACGCCGGTTCGAAAACGCCGGCCAGAGGTTTCATCCATTCATGACATATCTTATCCCAAGGCTGGTTATTTTCGGCAACCTCTTAATCCGTCTGACTCAAACTACCAGGGAACTTCCCATTCATCCTCTGGCGAATCGATAGGGACACAACTTCCACCTCTTAAGATTGTTCCTGGGTAAGCATACTACCCTTAACTTCTTATCCCTTGCACCTGTTGAATATACTAACCTTTATTTCCATTCATTTTAGAGCCAAAACTAGGCCTAGTAAAAAGGCCAAATTGACTACACCGGCTGATGATAACCCAGCCACTGAACCGGAACAGACCCCATAACAGTTTGAGGCGAATGTTGATGCTATTCTTGATGATCCGCCACCGGAACATCATGAAACCTTTGTTGAACAGATGGAAGATGATCCGACCGGCCATGCTACTGACCCGCCAAGTCCGGCCAAAGCTGCAGATAAACCGTAAAGCCCAGTCAAAGCGGTTGATGACCAATCGGACGATGTCATCATTACTGGTTTAGGATACACAACTCCTGGCAACCCCACTACTTTATCCAAACATAGTGCCAAGGAAGAATTTGCTGCTATGGATAAAGGCAAGTGGAAAACATATTTGGAAAGCTATGCCCACCTCAGCGCCCAAGATATCCACTCTGGGTTTTTAAACCGCTTGTACACAAGCCGCGACTATGAAGCCGGTTTAGTGAACCTGATGAAAGAGCGATATGTGGTAAATACTGTTAACTCTGCATAATAGTTTCTCTTGTGTTTAATTTCCAATATCAATTCCAGTAGCCCCCAAGGGTCGGTTTATGATATCAACGTAAACCAGGACTTTGTAATACTTCAACTTTTCCTGCGTAGCCCCCAAGGGTCGGTTTATCTTTCCAGGATGAACCGGGACTTTAGAGTATGAATCTTGCAATTTTTGCTTGTGTAGCCCCAGGGACAGGTTTATACCTTTAGGATGAATCGGTATCTTTCTATCATGAAGCTTCCAAAATTCTTGATAATCATCATTGTAATCCGATTGAGGAGGAACAAATCCATAACCTTGACTTGAGCAAATATGCATTAGCCCCCAAGTGCCAAGTGTATAATCTGTTATGTGCTTGGGACTTTAAAATGTCAGCTGATAAAAAGCAATATGCATTAGCCCCCAAGTGCCAAGTATATAACTTGTTAATATGCCCTACCAACTCATTAAATGTCTCTTGCAGGCTGATCTGAGCAAAAAGGAATCTCAAGTCGCTGATCTTCAGGAAAATATCAAGTCCCAGCAAGCAGAAACTTCCAAGGCTAAAGAAGAGCTGACTAGCGCTTTAACAACCATGGAAAAACCAAAGGAAGCGTTAGCACAACGCGGTTGATGTAGTCGTACGTCTTCACGATCCGACCTATCAAGTACCGAACATAGGACACCTCTGAGTTCAGCACACGTTCAGCCTGATGACGTCCCTCGAACTCTGATCCAGCCAAGTGTTGAGGGAGAGTTTCGTCAGCATGACGGTGTGGTGACGATGTTGATGTTCTACCGACGCAGGGCTTCGCCTAAGCACCGCTACAGTAATATCAAGGTGGACTATGATGGAGGGGGGCACCGCACACGGCTAAAGGATCAAATGATCAATTGTTGTGTCTATGGGGTGCCCCCTTGCCCCCGTGTATAAAGGAGCAAAGGGGGGTGCGGCCGGCCAGGGAGAGGGCACGTCAGGAGGAGTCCTACTCCCACCGGGAGTAGGACCCCCCCTTCCTAGTTGAAATAGGATTCGGGAGAAGGAAAGAGAGAGGAGAAGAAGGAAAGAGGGGGCCGGCCCCCTTGCCCTAAACCAATTTGGTTTGGGCCTTGGGGGCGTGCGCCCCACACTCCCCTTGCTTCCCTCTATTTCCACTAAGGCCCGTATAGGCCCATTAAGCTCTCGGGGGGTTCCAGTAACCTCCCGGTACTCCGGTAAAATCCTGATTTCACCCGGAACACTTCCGACATCCAAACATAGGCTTCCAATATATCAATCTTCATGTCTCGACCATTTCGAGACTCCTCGTCATGTCCTTGGTCACATCCGGGACTCCGAGCAACCTTTGGTACATCAAAACATATAAACTCATAATATAACCGTCATCGTAACATTAAGCGTGCGGACCCTACGGGTTCGAGAACTATGTAGACATGACCGAGACACGTCTCCGGTCAATAACCAATAGCGGAACCTGGATGCTCATATTGGCTCCCACATATTCTACGAAGACCTTTATCGGTCAAACCGCACAACAACATACGTTGTTCCCTTTGTCATTGGTATGTTACTTGCCTGAGATTCGGTCGTAGGTATCTCAATACCTAGTTCAATCTCGTTACCGACAAGTCTCTTTACTCGTTCCGTAATACATCATCCCGCAACTAACTCATTAGTTGCAATGGTTGCAAGGCTTAAGTGATGTGCATTACCGAGAGGGCCTAGAGATACATCTCCGACAATCGGAGTGACAAATCCTAATCTCAAAATACGCCAACCCAACAAGTACCTTCGGAGACACCTGTAGAGCACCTTTATAATCACCCAGTTATGTTGTGACGTTTGGTGGCACACAAAGTGTTCCTCCGGTAAACGGGAGTTGCATAATCTCATAGTCATAGGAACATGTATAAGTCATGAAGAAAGCAATAGCAACAAACTAAAGGATCAAGTGCTAAGCTAACGGAATGGGTCAAGTCAATCACATCATTCTCCTAATGATGTGATCCCGTTAATCAAATGACAACTCTTTGTCTATGGCTAGGAAACATAACCATCTTTGATCAACGAGCTAGTCAAGTAGAGTCATACTAGTGACACTCTGTTTGTCTATGTATTCACACATGTATCATGTTTCCGGTTAATACAATTCTAGCATGAATAATAAAAATTTATCATGATATAAGGAAATAAACAATAACTTTATTATTGCCTCTAGGGCATATTTCCTTCACATACACTGTTGATAAGTTGCCTGGGCACTCTTAAGCCCGAAGGGCATAGACACATAGCAGAAGGCTCCAAATGGAGTGATGAAAGCTGCCTTCTCCTGGTCCTTGACTGCCATCTTGATCTGATGATAACCTGAATAAGCATCCAGCAAACTCAAACGCGCTCAACCCGCCGTAGCATCGATGATCTGATCAATACGGGGGAGAGCAAAAGGGTCAGCTGGACAAGCTTTGTTTAAATCGGTGTAATCCACACACATACGCCAGGTGCCATTCTTTTTTAGTACAAGCGCCGGGTTGGCCAACCACTCCGGGTGAAAAACTTCCACAATGAACCCGGCCGCCAAGAGTCGGGCCACCTCTTCTCCAATGGCCTTGCGCCTTTCCTCGTTGAACCATCAAAGAAATTGCCTGACCGGCTTAAACCTTGGATCAATATTGAGAGTGTGCTCAGCGAGTTCTCTCAGGACACCCGGCATGTCAGAAGGTTTCCATGCAAAGATGTCCCAGTTCTCATGGATGAACTTGATGAACGCGCTTTCCTATTTTGGATCCAAGTTGGCACTGATGATGAACTTCTTGGATGAGTCGTCGGGCACAAAATCAACCATCTTAGTGTCATTATCTGACTTGAATTTCAACACCGGTTCATGCTTCGTTGTTGGCTTCTTTAAAGACATCATGTCTGCCGGGTCAACATTATCTTTATAAAACTTTAGCTCCTCTGTTGCACAAACAGACTCAACATATGCAGCATCTCCTTCTTCACACTCCAGGGCTATTTTCCGGCTTCCATGTACTGTAATGGTGCCCTTATAACCCGGCATCTTGAGCTGCAGATACACATAACACGGTCAAGCCATGAACTTGGCGTAAGCCGGCCGTCCAAACAAAGCATGATATGGGCTTTTGATCTTAACCACCTCAAAGGTTAATTTCTCCGCTCTAGAATCATATTCATCCCCAGAGGCTACTTCCAGTTCAATCTTCCCAACTGGGTATGCCGACTTGCCAGGTACCACACCATGAAAAATAGTGTTGGATTGCTTAAGACACTTATCAGTCAATCCCATCCGACGAAATGTCTCATAGTAGAGGATGTTGATGCTACTGCCTCCATCCATGAGAACTTTAGTGAATTTATATCCACCAACCCGAGGCACTACTACCAAGGCCAAGTGACCCGGATTATCAACCCGGGGAGGATGATCCTCTCTACTCCACACAATAGGCTGTTCTGACCACCGTAAGTAACGCGGAATCGCCGGCTCAACGGCATTGACCGCCCTCTTGTGAAGATTCTGGTCCCTCTTGCACAAGCTAGTGGTAAATACAAGATATTGCCCAATATTCAGTTGTTTTGGGTTGCTCTGATATCTGGATTGCTGCTGATTACCTTGGTCGGGTTGTGGATTATAACCTCCCTGGTTACCTGCATGTCCCTGACCGTGAAAGCCGCCTCCACCTGAGCCGGCGCCCGGGCCATGAAAGCCGCCTCCACCTAAACCGCCGCCAGGGCCGTGACTTCCATCAAATGCATTTGAATTTTTAAACGCCTTCATGATTGTACAGTCCTTCCACAGATGGGTGGCTGGCTTCTCCTGGGTGTCGTGTCTTGGACAAGGTTCATTCAATAGTTGCTCAAGGGTGGGACCTGACCCGCCTGACCGAGGGGGTTGCCTACCCTTGCACCGTTGATTGTTTCCCTGCGCATTGGGGATAGCCACAAATTCGTCAGCCTTACGTTTATTACCTCCTTGATTTGCCGAGTTATGCTGGTGACGCTTGCCGTTGCCGTTCTTCTTTCCCTTCCCTATCTTTTCTTCATCAGACACATGGTCCTTGGTACTATCAGAATCAGCATACTTGATGAGAGCCACCATCAACTGGCACATGTCATTGCAGTCACGTTTAAGCCGTCCCAGCTTCTGCTTCAGAGGTTCAAAACGGCAATTTTTCTCCAACATTAAGACTGCCGAGCCGGCATCCATCTTATCAGATGAATGAATTATCTCCTTGACCCGGCGCACCCAATGGGTTGTGGACTCATCTTCCTCTTGTTTACAATTAGTCAGGTCCACGATTGACATAGGTTGTTTGCATGTGTCCTTGAAGTTCTGAATGAACCAGGCTTTTAACTCCGCCCATGAGCCGATGGAATTGGGGACAATCCTTTTAGCCAAGTGCTAGCTGTTCCATCCAACATCATAGTGAAATACTTAGCCATTGCCACGTCACTGACCTCCAACAACTCAATTGCCATCTCATAACTCTCAATCTAGGCCCCAGGCTGCAAGTCAGCCGTGTAATTAGGCACCTTACGAGGCCCCTTGAAGTCTTTTGGCAAGCGCTCATTACGTATGTCCGGCACCAGGCAAGGGACACCTCCGGTTCTCGTGGCCACTCCTGCCTCAACCGAGGTTGCTGGATAGGCCGGAAACATCTGATGAGCCGCCTGCTTTGCTGCTAGTTGAACCGCGCGCTCAACTTCTTGTCGGATCCTCTCCTAATCTGCTAAGTTAAGGGCTCTAGCCTATACCGGCTCATGCTTGTGCGGCCGGTTGCAGCGTTGAGCATTGCTTGACATATTAGTTGAGTCCATATGCTTACTGTAGCTTGGGCTTCGGCTCGGGCGAGGTGTTGAATGGATTCTGTCTTGACTGTAAGAGTACGCGTCCTGCTACGCCAGAGCCGTCTGAAGAAGTTCTCTCACCTTGCGTGTTTCGATTGCCGTCGGGGAGTCACCTTCCATCGGGAGAGTCGCCAAACAAGCCGACGCAGCAATGAGGTTTTCCAAAGGATTGGAGAAGTGACCCGGTGGTGTCGGCGTATAATGAGGCGGAGCGGTGTATATGCGAGGCGGCTCCATGGTCTGCGGCTGAACCGGTGCTCCGGGCGTCGCGATTCTATTTGCCTTCGGCAGGTTACTTGTCCCGGCCCCGAGTATATTAAAAAGGTTCCTAGGATCGAGCGTCAGAGGTAGACATGACTGAGTTTTCTGATGCCTTCTCCTCATGACCTCGTTTGACGCGTTTAGATCCATTGACAACCGGAAGGTCTCTACTTGAAGCTGCTGAGCACGGGCGTCCAACGCCGCCCGTTCCGCGGCCATCCTGACTTCTTCTGCTGCTAAATTGTCTTTGGCTTGTACCATCTCTTCGCGTACCCGTGCAACCTCCGCGTCATGCTGAACCTTATCCGCCGGCTCCACCACGATAGTCAACAGAGCTGTCAACTTATCCGTGAGATCCATTAGTATCTGTGCCGGGGGGCGCGCAGGGTCTCCTGACCCGGCCGCTGCCGACCCGGTGGTTGCTGCTGCTGCAGCTGTAGAGTTTTGTCTGGGCGGAGTGCTTGCCATGAAGACTCCGGCTCGATTCGGCAGCTCAAAGGGGTCCGGAATACTGCTGCCATCAGCACAGCCCCCGAGCATGCCATCCTCCAGCTGATACAAAGAATTTGTCTCACCTGTTGATGATGTAGCGTCAGAACAGATGGTCATCTCACCACCATCCACCGGTTCCTCCGAGTATTTACCTCCATGGATGCAACCCACAAAAACACGCCTTACAGCGGGTCGGGCCCGGGCGGGCCTCACGAGCTGAGCCGTCTCAATGATGTTGGTGCAGACGTCCGGCTCAGGGCCCGATTCACTGATCCGGCCAATGAAGACATGAATCCCGCCGAAGGGGACCCGGTACCCGTACTCTATTGAGCCGGCCTTGGAGCCCCAGCCTTCATCGTTGATGTAGAGCTTGCCGCGACGACTCTTGGTCATCCGGCCCACAATGTATCCCTTGATCCCTTCGAAGTTGCCCTTCAAGAACTCAAATCCACCGTGCGTTGGCCCCACAGTGGGCGCCAACTGTCATGGAATTGTCACGGCAGATGTCCTAGCAAAAGGACTTAGTCGTAGGGCCATCGCAACTAGGAAGCTTAAAGGGGTTAATCGGGACAAAGGACACAAGAGGTTGTCGGTGTACTAGAGTAGGGGTACCCTAGTACCCCGAACTTGTGCACGGGCGGTCGCAGCATCCCGCGGCAAGGCTTGCCGGGTGACCGCCAAGACCCTCCGTGGTTCCCTTGAAGACCATTCAAGAACAAAGTACTCAAACCAAGGCCCCGACAAGAGGAGCTTGCCGGGAAGGCCAACCAAGGCCCCGGCAAGAGGAGCTTGCCGGGAAGGCCAACCCAGGCCCCGGCAAGAGGATCTTGCCGGAAGAGACAAGACCCCGGCAAGAGGAGCTTGCCGAGAAGGCCACTCAAGGCATACCAAGAAAGCTTGCCGCGACGCGCCCTGCGTCCCGGCAAGGCCCGGTGAGCAACAAGCTCCCAAACACGACAAGACGACGACCGCGGCAAGGAGCTTGCTGCGGGAAACCCCCACTTCATGTGGCAGGAGGCCGCACAGCTAGGGGTACGCGGTGGCAAGCGGAGATGAAGAGAAGGCCATCGTGGCAAACGGTGGCGCTCCTAACGGTCACTTTTTGCACTGTTTAGGCAACTCAGACGGGCATTCAATGCCCCTGTCCCCTGCCGTCAGAGTTAGGTAGGATACATTGTGTCTACAATAGCGGTAGGTGCAGCTACCGCATTCTTTTTCCATTTCTACCCCTCTCGTCTACGTTGCCACCTGTCCATGACCCCTTGAGAGTATAAAAGGAGGCCCAAGCGCAACGTAGAGGGGGTTCGGCTCATTCGAAACATCAGGAACACTCTCACGCTCGGTCTGGCAGCGTCCATCGCTCCTGAGCAAGAATTCAATACACACAAACAAGCAGCAATAGGGTTTTACGCATCCGTGCGGCCCGAAGCTGGGTAAAAACTGCCCGCGTGTACCGCCTCGATCCGCTCTTTGTGCAGCCTCCGCCCCCCTCCGAACCGAAAGGGGCCCGGTCCCCATAGGTGTTGGTGGATCAGCTTCCCCGACATCTTTGGCGCGCCAGGTAGGGGGCGTCGAGATCGTGCGAACCCGATCGGGCGTGCATGCGAGCTAAATCTTCATCGTCTTCATCGACATGCCACCGAAGAAGAAGGGCTCGGAGGCAGCTATTCCGTCTGCGTCGCTTTCACCGCCTCCGGAGCAAATGGGTGGTGGAGTGGACGCCGGCGGAAGAATGGGCGTCGACGAGGGAGCCCTCAGTGCGGCCAAGTCCAAGGACAAGGCGGCACAGACCTCGGCGTCCATGCGCGCACCGCGTCCCTCTCAGGAGGCGCGGGACCAGCAGCGTCATGGCGTTCGCAGCGCCATACGTCCGCTGGGCCAAGATCAAGCTGGTGGTTCTCGTGGCGCTCAAGACCAACATGCACGTCAACATTCTGGCTCGAGCGAAGTACGGTCGCCTGGACGGGGCACTGCTCCTTCTAACGTGGTTAGGAGTCCGAGCACGCCCTGCTCCTCGCATCGTTCACCCCCGCCGCCCACCACTCCAGCAGAAGCCTTGGCGCGAGCTCAACTGCTCCTAGACTATCCTCCGACGGCAGACAAGACCGACGAATGGAGGGCCACTATCCAGAGCCTCATCGGCTTCGCCAACGGTGACACTGCGCGGCAACCAAGCACCTCGCTGCCGCGGCAGGATAGCCGGGCGCGAGCCGATGGCAACAAGACTGGGGGAGGTGCGACTTCCATGCACTCTCCACTACGAAGACCAAAATCGCCGACTCGCCGGGTCCACCCCGACAGCGGCTCCACCGCGTCGTCGGACCCACGAGCTCGTCGCGACCAGCACCAAGTTCTCCATGAACGACAACAAGAAGACGCTCGAACTCGCATCGAGCGCCAAAGAGAAGCGCGACGTCAATCTGACAAGCGCGCTGGGCCCTCTGTTGACATGCATGCGCCAGGGGAACCAGGCGATCTGCTGTACGCGGTAGGTTGTCCTGCGTTCACCCGTGAGCTGCGGCAAGTCCAGTGGCCCAGCACAAAGAATTTCAAACCAGACGTACCAGAGAAGTACGACGGCAAGACGCGTTGGAGTTTCTCAGCATCTACACCATCACGGTGCAGGCTGCCGGGGGACGGGACGACAAGATCCTTGCCAACTACTTCCCGCTGGTACTCAAGCCCAACGTCAGGTCCTGGCTCATGCACTTGCCGGACAATTCCATCTCCTCTTGGGCAGATTTATGCCATCAGTTTGTCGGCGCCTTTACAGGCGGCCACAAACCACATGGCCAAGAGAGCGATCTTCATCTGCTCGCCCAGAAGGAAGGAGAGCCACTGCGCAAGTACATTCAGAGATTCAGCCGTGTACAGCACAACATCCCAGACGTCCACCCCGCCGCGATCATCAGCGCGTTCCGTCAGAACGTGCGAAACCGAAGGATGAGGGAGGAGATGGCGATGTGTAAGATCAGAGACGTCAGCGAGCTTTATGCCCTGGCCGACAAGTGTGCACGCGCTGAAGAAGGGAGGAGGCTCTCCGGAGAGAGTACAGGAGCAGGAGGATCCGACAGTGAGGATGCCGCCCCGACAAGGAAAGGCCGGCGGCGAAACAACAGAAGAAGGAAGGGCAAGGAAGTGCTAGCTGTCGAGCAGACCGGCAACGGAGGTGGCGCCAAGGAAGCTAAAGCTGGTGGCTCCGGCAAGGAGGCCCAGCCTGTGGCGGCCGCCGACAAGCAGGACGACTCCGGCAAGCAGTATTGCAAGATCCACCGCACCAAGGGCCACGATCTCCAGAGTTGCAAGAAGGTTGAGCAGCTCGTTGAACTGCAGAAAGCTGAATACGAGCGACGCGACAAGGAGAAGGCCCAGGAAGGAACTGGTGGATCCAGCAAGAAACGTCCTGGCCGAGGAGGACGCCGCGGCAAGGAGATTGGCCTCCCCGTGGCCGCGACAAGGATGAAGACAACGACGATGACGAAGACGTGGATGATGATGAGGCCGATGAGCAGGAATTTCAGAAAGCTACAGAGGTCCTGTGCGTTGACGGTGGTGCTTCTCTGCATACTTCGCACCGCCAACTCAAGCAGTGGATGCGGGAGGTTAATGCAGCGGAACCATCCGTAGAGTCACGCAAGCCTCTGAAATGGTCCAGCACGCCTATCATCTTCGACATTGAGGATCACCCTAATCGCGTAACTGCGGTCGGGTGCTTGCCGATGTTGGTGTCACCAACTATCCGCAACCTCAAGGCCACGAAGATGCTAGTTGACGGCGGGGCCGGCTTGAATTTGATCTCCTCCGCGGTCCTTCAGAAACTCCAGATCCCTGACAGCGAGCTCGAAGAGACCGGCACATTCCAAGGAATCAACCCGGGAAGGAGCAAGCCGAAGGGGAAGATCACGCTGCCGGTCACATTTGGCAGCGAGCTGAATTTCAGAACTGAGAGGGTCACATTTGACGTTGCCGATTTTCCATTGCCCTACAATGGGATCCTTGGCCGTCCAGCGCTCGCCAAGTTTATGGCAGCCTCTCACTATGCATACAACATACTCAAGATGCCAGGCCCGATAAGTGTCATCTCTGTCCCCGGCGACAAGAAAGATGCCCTTATCTGCGCCGACAAGATCTACCGGGAAGCAGCAGCCGCAGCTGATCACAACACACTTGCCGCTGAAGCTCCCGGGGGGAAGAAGAAGACAAAGTCCGGCAAGAGCTCTGATGCCCACTCCGGCAAGCGCACCTCTTCGGAGTGCTGCGCTACCGTCGAGGACGCACCATCGAGCTCCACCGGCAAGTGCAAGAAGACGATGGCAGCTCCACCCGAGACCAAGAAGGTGTCCGCCAAGAAGGACGGCACTGGTGGTACCTTCACCATCAGTGCCACGCTTGACCCCAAATAGGAAAGCGCGCTCGTTCCTTTCCTGCGGGCGAATGTCGACGTGTTTGCATGGCAACCGTCTGATATCCCCGGTGTTCCCAGGAAAGTAATCGAGCACCACCTTGCCGTCTGTCCTCATGCGCGGCCCGTCAAGCAGAGAGTCAGGAAGCAAGCGGTGGAGCGCCAAGAGTTCATTGCAGAAGAGATCAGGAAATTGGAAGCAGCAGGCCTTGTCAGAGGAGTGCTCCATCCCACGTGGTTGGCCAATCCTGTAGTCGTGCGCAAGGCGAACGGGAAATGGAGGCTTTGTATAGACTTCACTTATGTCAATAAAGCTTGTCCCAAAGATCCATTTCCCTTGCCGCGCATTGACCAGATTGTTGACTCCACAGCTGGATGTGATTTGCTTTCATTTCTTGATGCATATTCAGGATACCATCAAATCTTCATGGCAGAAGAAGACGAGGAAAAAACCGCATTTATCACCCCTTGCGCCACATACTGTTTTGTACGGATGCCCTTTGGGTTGAAGAATGCTGGTTCAACATTTGCAAGGGTAGTCCACGTCACTTTTGAGCCACAGATACACAGAAATGTGGAAGCCTACATGGATGATATATTGGTCAAGAGCAAGGACAAGGCTACCCTGATCCAAGATTTAGAAGAAACTTTTGCAAATCTGTGCAAGATCAACCTCAGCTCAACCCCGAGAAGTGCGTGTTTGGAGTCCCTTCCGGCAAGCTTCTCGGGTTCTTTGTGTCTCAGCGGGGAATTGAAGCCAACCCCGACAAGATCAAGGCCATCGAGCAGATTGAAGCACCGAAGCGCGTCAAGGATGTGCGAAGGCTCGCTGGTTGCGTGGCTGCTCTCGGCAGGTTTATCTCTAAGTCTGCTGAGCGCGCCCTGCCGTTTTTCAAAATATTGAAAAAGGCAGGTCCAATGAAATGGACTCCGGAAGCGGAGGACGCGCTGCAGGACTTGAAGAGGTACCTGTCCTCCACTCCAATACTTGTCGCACCTAAGCCACAAGAGAAGTTGTTGTTGTACCTAGCGGCAACCAATCAAGTGGTTAGTGCTGCGTTAGTAGCGGAGAGGGAGGCGGATGATGAGCCAACGACCGCGACAAGTGAATCCAGCGACAAGCAGGGGGCTTCTCCGACAAGCTCTGGTCCCGACAAAGATGAATCTGCGCAGACGTGCAAGGAGGTGCAGAAGAAGATGGTGCAGCGCCCAGTTTACTTTGTCAGCTCCCTTCTCCAAGGGGCTAGGTCGAGGTACTCTGGTGTGCAAAAATTGCTTTTCGGCCTTCTCATGGCCTCGAGAAAGCTGCGCCATTACTTCCAGGCACACGAGATCACAGTTGTCACTCGCTTTCCGCTGAAGAGGATACTGCAGAATCCAGAAGCAACAGGCAGGATTGTCGAGTGGGCTTTGGAACTGTCAAGCTTTGGCCTCAAGTTTGAGAGCACTGCAACGATCCAAAGCAGGGCATTGGCAGAGTTCATAGCAGAGTGGACGCCAACCCCAGACGAAGAAATTCCAAAGACAAGCATCCCCATCAAGGAGACAAGCAAAGAGTGGCTGATGTACTTTGATGGTGCCTTCTCGCTGCAAGGCGCCGGTGCTGGCGTGCTGCTTATCACACCCACCGGAGAGCACCTCAAGTACGTAGTCCAGATGCACTTTCCCAAGGAGCAAGCAACGAACAATACTGCAGAGTATGAAGGTTTGCTTGCCGGCCTCAGAATCGCAGCCGACCTTGGGATCAAGAAACTCATTGTAAGGGGTGACTCGCAGCTTGCCGTCCGCCAAGTGAACAAGAACTACCAGAGTCCATTGATGGAAGCTTATGTTGATGATGTGAGAAAGCTAGAAGAACACTTTGACGGCCTACAAATGGAGCACGTTCCACGAGCTCAGAACGATATTGCTGACGGCCTGTCAAAGTGCGCAGCACTGAAGTTACCTGTGGAACCAGGGATTTTTGTGCTCAAGCTGACTCAACCATCCGTAACACCGTCGACTAGACAAAGAAAGAAGAGGAAGTTGGTTTCTAGTGACTACTTTCCGGCAGAGCTTCTCGAAGCCGCCGCCAAGAAGGTCCCCAAGATCGACGCTAAGAGTGCTGAGGAGCAGTCTGCTCCGGCGAACCTCTTGGTTTGTTCCGTTGAAGCAAACGCTCCCGACAAGTTTTGCTTCGGCAAGCTTGCTGGGGAATATCACGCTCTGGCAGAGCCGCAGGTTCTTGCCGTGGAAGCGGATGTTCCCGCAGCAACAGATATGCCTTTAGCCCTTGTTGTCGAGCCGCAAGCTTCGGCATGGGCGCAGCAGATTGTCCGTTTCCTCCAGACAGGAGAGCTTCCCGAAGAACAAGAAGAAGCGGAAAGAGTAGCCCGGCAGTCGAGTATGTACAAGTTTGTCGACAACACACTATACAGAATAAGACTCAACGGTGTGAAATCGAAGTGCATTCGCCGGGAAGATGGACAACAGCTGTTGGCAGAGATACATGGAGGCATATGTGGTCACCACATTGGCGCAAGAGCACTTGCCGGCAAAGCTTTCCGACAAGGTTTCTTCTGGCCGACAGCCCTCCAGGATGCAACTGCACAAGTAACCAAGTGTGAAGCGTGCCAGTTCCATTCCAAACAGATACACCAGCCAGCTCAAGCTCTCCAGACGATCCCTTTATCCTGGCCATTTTCGGTCTGGGGGCTCGACATCCTCGGCCCCTTCCCCCGAGCTATCGGGGGCTTTGAGTTCTTGTACGTTGCAATCGACAAGTTCACAAAGTGGCCGGAAGTGGAACCAGTGAGGAAGGCGACAGCACAGTCAGCAGTCAAGTTCTTCAGGTCGATTGTTTGCCATTTCGGGATCCCTAACAGGATCATCACCGACAACGGCACGCAATTTACGAGCCGCACCTTCATGCAGTATGTCCAAGATCTTGGCGCCAAGGTCTGCTTCGCTTCTGCTGCTCACCCGAGAAGCAACGGTCAAGCGGAGAGGGCAAATGCTGAAGTGCTGCGAGGCCTCAAGACCAGAACTTTCGACAGGCTGCACAAGTGCGGAAGAAACTGGATCGAGGAGCTGCCGGTGGTTCTTTGGTCGATAAGGACGACGCCAAATCGAGCCACTGGCCAGACACCCTTCGCTCTAGTTTACGGAGCAGAGGCAGTTCTCCCCATGGAACTCGTTTACGGGTCATCTCGAGTGCTCCCTTATGATGAGCTCGAGCAAGAGCAGTTGCGCCAAGATGACGCGTTGCTCCTTGAGGAAGACCGTCTTCAGGCTGTTGTGCAAGCCGCTCGCTACCAGCAAGCTTTGCGTCGCCACCATAGCCGCAAAGTTAAAGCCAGAAGCTTCGAGGAAGGCGACCTTGTTCTTCGGCGTGTTCAGTCCGCCAAGAATTCCAACAAGTTGACGCCGAAGTGGGAAGGCCCTTATCGGGTAAAATGAGTCACTAGGCCCGGCGCTGTCCGCCTTGAGACCGAAGATGGCATTCCGGTGAGCAACTCCTAGAACATAGAACATCTTCGTAAGTTTTACCCGTAGGGCGCGGTTGCCGGAAGCTTTTCCAGCAACCACCTTTTGTACAAGTCTTGCCGCTGTTGCATGTAATCCTTTGTACAAAGCCGGGCGCAGACCCCGTGCACCAGTAAAGCTCATGTGCCCCGCACATCTTGTCAGTTTTTTTTATGCTATGATAATCTTTCGCATATGTTATCTGACACTTTGTGCAGCACCAGACCCCGGTAAGCAATAACGAGCCCAAGGCTCCATATCATTACTTTATTTCTCTGTTTCTTTCTCAAAAGAAGGAAGGTTCCCTTGCCCACAAGGTTTACCGGGGGGGGAGGAGAAGATAATGGTGTGGACCAGGCCGTTCAAGAAAGTTTCTCCTTGCCGGGTAGCAGATGACAGAAAAGCTAAGTTGCTAAAGTTCGAGCAATCAGTTTTTTAAGTTTTTGAGTTATTTTCCTTGAACGACCGTGCTTTGTATGGAAAACCTGTGCGCGGAGGAACCAACTCGTAGCTAGTTGCGCCTTTACTTTGTTTCGAGTCCGCTCAACAACTTAAGTGAGCTGCTAGCGCCCTTACTTTGCTTCGAGTCCGCTCAGCAACTTAAGTGAGCTGCTAGCGCCCTTACTTTGTTTCGGGTCCACTCAACAACTTAAGTGAGCTGCAACTAGTTGCGACAAGGTTGCTTGTCGGTAGCGACCTCGCCAGCATGCTGCTGAAGTTCCGCACTCGGCGCTCGCGGCAAGGGTGCCTGCGCCGGCAAGTTTCCCTAGAAAGCGTAGGGCAGAACCATACAAAGCCAAGAGTCGAGTAAAGGAAGTAACACAACATTTTTTTGCCTAAGATAGAGTTATATTACAAAAATAACTTGTCGCGCCTCTAATAAAGTGTTCCCATGACATGACTGGCAGCGACAAGAAAACAAGAAAACGGACGGCCTAATCTACGCGATCGCCGTCAACCCTTTTGACCTCGTTCACCCTGTCCACAATGGGTGCGACGAGGGCCTTAAGTGCGTCAAGATCAGCGTCCGCCGGCAGCCTCCTGAGGACGTTGGTGAGGTTGAGGCCCGGATTGCGGAAGGCCACCTTCACCAGCACCTTCTCCAGAACTCCGGCACAAATCGAGCGTGACTCGTCGCCCAACTGCTTTGGGATCCGTTCCCGGAGTTGCTGGAGCGCCACCGCCACGCCTTTGAAGAACAGAGTGAGCTTGGCGCTGGGTTGGAGGTTCTTGTCGGAGGAGTACCCGAAGCCTTCCACCCCCAATTGCACCAGCTCCTCTTCGATGACTGCAGCAACGTTCACGAGGCCCTCCGTCCAGAGCGCCACGGTATCTCTGAGAAGATTCTGGGTTTCGGCGGCCCTTGCTAGCAGCGCCTCGTTGGCCTGGATGTCCTTCTTCAAGTCTGCCTCCCGTTTCCTGGCGCTGTCCAACGTCTTCGTCAAGGTGGCCAGCTTCAGCGTCAGATCTGCGTTGGAATCCTTGGCGGCGCTCAGTTCCTTGCCCCTCTCGGCGAGTCGGCCCTGCAGCTCACCGTGGGCAAGGGCGTCCTTCTCGCGCTCTAGCTTGAGCGCGGCAAGCTCTTCGCCACCAACCTTCAGATCAGCTTCTAGCTGCGCCACCTTTGCCTCCAATTCTTTCTTGGCGGCCTCGGCAGCCGCAGCCGCATCCTTTGCCTCTTGGAGCGTCCCGCCAAGTGCCCATTCGCGCGCGGCAAGCTCCTCTTCATGGCTGTCGAGGTTCACTTTCCGCTGAGTCAGCTCGCCTTCTCGCGCGTACAGCTTCTCGCCGGTGAGCCGCTGCTGCTCTTCAGCCTCAGCCTTCTCAAGGAGGAAGGCCTTCCGCTCCTCAGCAAGCTGCTCCCGCTCCTCCGCCAAGGCCCGGAGAGTTTCTTGGCGAAGACCCCGGAGCTCCTCCGCACGCTTCTCTATGTCCACGCTCGCCCTCGCGACAAGCGCTTCCCGGGACTCCAACTTGACTTGGCGGGCGCGGTAGAGCACCAGCAGCCTCCGCAGCAGCCTCTCCTCCTCAGGCTCGCCGCTGCTGCTTCCCGGCGCGTCGATGATCGACAACCCGGCGGAGGCAAGCACCCCCCATCCAGAGCTTCTCCTTCCATCGGCGCCCTGGAGCTCGACGCCCAGGGGAGCTTGATGCAGATGCCCTCGCCAGCCTTCAGATAGGCGCCGGGCTAGGGCTCCTTGGAGCCTGACGCTGCGGCAGCGGCGGAGGGATCGGCGGTCGGTACAGCGCCTGACACTCCTGCGGCCTCAGGGCCGTCAGTGCAATCGCCAGATCCCCCGCCAGCTTCCTCGGCGGCAGCCTTGGCGGCCTCTTCGCCGGCGGGCACGTCAGCGCCGGCTCCTTCTTCGGTGGCCGCAGCATCATCAGTATTGCCGCGCGCGTCCTCCTCACTGCCCGCCTCGGTCTCCATCGGATCCGCGGAGGGTGGGTCTGACGACCGGAGAAGAATGAAAGTCAAACAAGCACTCAAGAAGAAAAATCAGCAGAAGAATACAAAGAAAGTTTCGGGCAGGAAGGATTACCTGTGCTGGGATCCGCTGTCATAAGCTCCACCACCGGCGGATCGTTAGCGCTGTCCCTTGCCGGAGACTCCTCCCTTGCCGGAGGCTCCTCCCTTACCGGAGAATGCTCCCTTGCCGGGGAGTCCGCCCTTGGCGGCGTAGTCGAAGCAGACGACGAGTCGGAGGAGATCACCACGCCCTCCTGATGAAGCTGTTCTGCTCCTGCACAAACAAACCAGTGATCAGATGTCAACAAAGAAAAAGAGCAACCACGCGCACCCAGAAGCAGAAAGTAAACCATATGCTTACGCTGGGGGCTGCGCTGGGGGCTGCTCTGCGAAGTGATGGCCGGATCCGGCAAGGTGGTTTCGGGCGCGCCTCCTGTCGTCGCAGTGGGCTCGTCCTCGATGACCACCACCTGAGCCTTGGCCCTCTTCGCCGCCCTCTGGGCCAGAGTCCTAAAAAGGGAGAGTCCAGGGTGGATCAGATCCGATGCAAGACAAGATCAGCAAGTTGAAGAACTACAAGAACAAGCAAGGGAATCTTACTCTTCTTCTTCTTCCTCCTCGTCGGAGCTGAGCGCGGAGAGGTCGAAGTTCGGCCCACTTCCAGCGCAACGAGGTGGAGGGGTGGGATCCCTTGACCGCTTGGCGAGGGCTGCGGTGCCAGCCCGAGACGGCCCCGCTTCAGTTGTCGCTACGGCGGGAGGCGCTCCCGCGGCAACCGTACTTGCCGCGGTAGAGTGCGTCGCGCGACGCTGCGGCTGTTGGCCCACTTGCCGCCCTGCTATGTCGCCAACCCTGCGGAGGCGCCTTCTTGGCTGCGCTGGGGGCTGCACTGCGGGCCCTGCTCGCGGCAAGCTCCTCGGAGATGGCGGGCCGCTCGCACCCTCGGCGGGCTCGTTCGACTCGGCGTCGGGCGCGGCGAGCTCTTCTTCCTCTTCGGGCTGCTCCCGTTCGGCAACACTCATCGCCAACGCCGCGTCCGCCTCCTCCACGGTGAACCCGAATTCACCCGCGGTCGCGGCTGCCGCCGCCTCTTCCGCCCTGGTGGCGATGCACTCCATCTCTTGATCAGTGGTGTCGCGGGTGAGGAGTTTCTTCTCGTCAGCATTGACCGCGACCTCCACAAGGCTGTCGAAGAACTGCTGCACGACATCGCCGGCGGGCTCTTGCCAAGTTGGAGCAATCCCGTGCGAGTCACACAACGGCATCATTGCGCAGATGCGGTTGCGCGAGGAGTTGTTACAGAGAGGCACGACGCCTGCCGGCAACCTGAACCACTCGGGATGCTGCGGGTCGTGCTTGAATATTTCCTTAAGTATCCCGTCCAATTCTATGACGGTGAAATTGAAGTTGAGGCCTGGGCGCAACCTCATGATGTCTGCCGGGCCTCCAAATTCCCAGGCGGGTCTCCCCCTTGCCTGCAGGGGGGCGATGCGGCGGCAGAGGAAATCTGCGCCGACAGCTCCTACAGTCAACCCGGCAAGCCTGAGGCGCAAGATCCGGGTGGTGGCGATCTTCAACTTGTCATCATCCGCGGACAGAGCGCTCCAATCATTGCCTCGCACTGCTGGGGCTTGGCGCAGGGCAGTGAATGGCTGCGGGTTCTCCTCTACAACCCAGCACCAGTTTGCTCTCCACTCATCCCACTTGCTGCGGAGCTCCCCCTCCAGATAGGTCTCCTTCTTGCCGGCTCGCGAGATCCAGGCGATCCCCCCGGCAAGGGTTTCCCCTCTCTCGACACGGGGCATGAAGAAATGGCGGAAGAGAGCTACGTTGGGGTGGACTCCGACAAAGTTTTCGCATAGATGGGCGAAAACTGCCATGGTCAAGACGGTGTTGGGGGTAAAATCAAGGAGGTGGAGCCCATAGGTGTTCATGATATCACAGAAGAAATCAAAGAATGGCGGGCAGAGCCCGCAGTAGAAGAACACGGCAAAGAAAGGGTACCCGCCAACTGGAGCTTCTTGCGAGGTGATGGCGGAGAGTACCTTTGTGTGCGGATGCGCCCGTGTCTCCGTCGACCAGAAGAGATAGTACCACTCCCTAAGATCCTTTGCGGAGAGCTCGGGGAGGAAGGTGGCCCGCTCTTTCCGCAGCGCCTCAAGCCGCTGCGCTTCGGTCGACTTCACAGCTTTCGCGGCCTTCCCCTTTCCGGGCTTCGGAGCCATGGCGCGGTGGGGGAGATCGACGGCGCTGGTAGTGGCGGCAGCGACGGAAGCGGAGCGCTGCTCTCTTTCGACTTTGGAAGCGGAGGAGGGCGGCGGAGATTTCTGAGATTGCAGCAGCGAAGGGCGAAGGTGGGGGAAATGCCCCTGTTTCCCCTGCTTATAAAGAGGGACGGGGCGGACATTTCGGCCTTCCAAATAAACAACCACCCACGATCTCTCCCACGACCCCGCGATTGGCGCGTGCCGTTACGGGGGGGCGCGGTGGATACGGAGTTAGATTCGGCATAACCCAGGCTCCGCGCGTGCCCGTGCCCTGTTTTGGGCCTGGCCCAACAGCGTTCGGCACCGTGTCTGGCCCAGGCCCGGGGGCTCCTGTCGGTGTACTAGAGTAGGGGTACCCTAGTACCCCGAACTTGTGCATGGGCGGTCGCAGCATCCCGCGGCAAGGCTTGCCGGGTGACCGCCAAGACCCTCCGTGGTTCCCTTGAAGACCATTCAAGAAAAAAGTACTCAAACCAAGGCCCCGGCAAGAGGAGCTTGCCGGGAAGTCCAACCAAGGCCCCGGCAAGAGGAGCTTGCCGGGAAGGCCAACCCAGGCCCCGGCAAGAGGATCTTGCCGGAAGAGACAAGACCCCGGCAAGAGGAGCTTGCCAAGAAGGCCACTCAAGGCATACCAAGAAAGCTTGCCGCGACGCGCCCTGCGTCCCGGCAAGGCCCGGTGAGCAACAAGCTCCCAAACACGACAAGACGATGACCGTGGCAAGGAGCTTGCCGCGGGAAACCCCCACTTCGTGCCCGCGCTCCAGCACACCTGCTAACGTGTCGCTCTAGGACTCTCCCAAGCACACGTGGCAGGAGGCCGCGCAGCTAGGGGTACGCGGTGGCAAGCGGAGATGAAGAGAAGGCCATCGTGGCAAATGGTGGCGCTCCTAACGGTCACTTTTTGCACTGTTTAGGCAACTCAGACAGGCATTCAATGCCCCTGTCCCCTGCCGTCAGAGTTAGGTAGGATACACTGTGTCTATAGTAGCGGTAGGTGCAGCTACCGCATTCTTTTTCCATTTCTACCCCTCTCGTCTATGTTGCCACCTGTCGGTGACCCCTTGAGAGTATAAAAGGAGGCCCAAGCGCAACGTAGAGGGGGTTCGGCTCATTCAAAACATCAGGAACACTCTCACGCTCGGTCTGGCAGCGTCCATCGCTCCTGAGCAAGAATTCAATACACACAAACAAGCAGCGGTAGGGTTTTATGCATCCGTGCGGCCCGAAGCTGGGTAAAAACTGCCCGCGTGTACCGCCTCGATCCGCTCTTTGTGCGGCCTCCGCCCCCCTCCGAACCGAAAGGGGCCCGGTCCCCATAGGTGTTGGTGGATCAGCTTCCCCGACAGAGGTTTTATACTAGTTTAGCCCCTTACGATGAAGGTAAAAGCCTATGTCTAGTTGTGTTGATATTGCTGGGGTTTCGATCACCAAGAGGCTAGTTCGCCGGCTTGGTTATCGATCTCTTGTTTCTTGCCCTAAGCCGCCACTGGGTCGTCCCCTTATATACACGGGTTGACGCCTGGTGGCCTACAGAGTCCCGGCTGGCTCATAAAACGTGTCCGGCTCAGTGACTTCTTTTACATGACTTTCTTTACAAGCCTTTCCTTACATACGGCGGTTTACAATATTGGGCCTTAAGCCGCCTCTTGGCCTTAGGCCTTTTATAATCTTTAATAAACTATCATCGTGAATGTTTATTAGGCTTCCTTTGTGACCCGCCATTGGGGCTGACCCGGCCCCTCCTGGGCGGGTCATAGCTGATAGCTATATCCCCAACACCCCCACTTCACAAAAATTTGCCGTTTTATTCGCCCTCTTTTTCGTTCGTCGTTTTCTTGCCGGATCTGTTTTTGTGTGCAATCTTGTTTGCCATTATTGTCATTATGGATAGTTCTTCCTCTATTGCATGCACCCCCGAGAACGAGGTTCTCAACTTTAAACAAAGGGGAGGAGAAAATTTAAAAGATGCTTGGTATAGAATTTGCAATGCACATAATAGATCTATCTGTAAGCAATCTACCGTTGTTCTTCTTTGTTGTTTTTATGTAGGCATCACCACTTGGTATTGATTCGTCCTTGATATGATTACCGATGGAAATTTCTTGATGTGTCCCTTTCTTGATGGTTTTAATGCTATGGGAAATTTGGTAGGCTCACCACCTCTTATGATTAATAAAACAACTTTGACTCTTGAGCATGTCATGGAAAGATTAGATGATATTGAAAAGAAAATGCTTACTGAAGAGCATATTGAAAACTTAGATAAAAAGATGCATAATTTTTCTACTAAGATTGGGTCAAAAGCGGGAGAAGTTTTTAAGTTGTTAAAAGAAAAGGGGACCATAATTCATGAACGAATTGAAGAAAGCCCGTCCCGGATTGATAAAATGGAAGAAATCTTTAGTAATTTAAGCACAAATTTTGCTTCTGCAAAAACTATTGAAAAAACTGCCGTAAAGATTGGCAAGACTACTCAAGTTACTAAGAATAGGGGTGCAACTTCTAGTAATAACAATAAAGAGGATCTTAAGATGATTGGTATTCACCCTGATTTTGTTGAAGTTATAAGAGATCCCTTGGGAAAAAATGAATTCTTTAAATTTTTTCCTAGGAGTATTGTCATTGAAAAACTTTATGCTAAATTTTTGAAGAATTCTAAGTGTTTGATTAAAGAGTTGGAGAAGGATGACAAAACTTAGATCCTCTGCCTTATGCCTAGCTAGGGGGCGTGAAACAATAGCGCTTGTTGGGAGGCTACCCAATGAATAAATTTTATTTTTGCTTTTTGCTTTCTGTTCTTGAGTGTTTGCACAATTATGCCACTGTTATGATTGTGTTTTGTGTGTTTTAATTAGTGTTTGTGCCACGTAAAGCCTTTAGATCTTCTTGGGTGATAGTTGTTTGATCTTGCCGAAAAATAGAAACTTTCACGCTCATGAAAATAATTTTCATTTTTATCCAGAGCATGATAAAATGCCAATTCTTCTTTCAGTAGATTAATATACAAATTGCTTAGGTTGTCCTAATGTTTCAGGATTTTTGGAGTTACAGAAGTATTTGAGATATCCAGATTACTACAGACCGTTCTGTTTTTGATAGATTCTGTTTTCTTTGCGTTGTGTGCTTGTTTTGATGATTCTATGGTTTTATTTGAAGAGTTTTTGCCATAGAAAAGTTGGAATATAGTAGATATAATGCAAGAATAAAATATGAATGGGTTGCAACAGTACTTATAGTAGTGATTTGCTTTCTTATACTAACGGATCTCACGAAGGTTTTGTTGAGTTTTGTGTGATTGAAGTTTTCAAGTTTTGGGTGATGTTACGATGCATGAAGGAATAAGGAGTAAGAAGAGCCTAAGCTTGGGGATGACCATGGCATCCCAAGCTATTAGCCAAAGAGAAGCAAGCAACTAAGCTTGGGGATGCCCCGTGTGGCATCCCGTCTTTCTTATAACGACCATCGGTATTTTACTAGAAGCTATATTTTTATTTGTCACATACTATGTGTTTTGCTTGGAGCGTCTTGTATGATTTGAGTCTTTGCTTGTTTTTCTTGGTGTTTTAAGTCGTGAATCCTTGCTAGACACACTTGTTTGAGAGAACCAAAATTATGCCATGACTTGTTAGAATTGCTCTCTATGCTTCACTTAAATTTTTATGAGCTATGGATTTGCTCTAATGCTTCACTTATATCTTTTTTATCACGGTGTGCTTTAGTATTTTTGAAGAAATGCTCTCTTGCTCCACTTATATTTAATTGAGAGTTAGTGACATTTTCAAGAAATTCTCTCTTGATTCACTTAAATTAATTTGAGAGAAAGAAAAAAATTATGCTCGTGATCTTCACTTATATTTGTTTGAGCTTATCAAAAGCAACACATGAAAATCAGTTCCAAAGTGGTAGACATCCAAGAAGGATATAATAAAAACTTTTATTAAGATCATTGGACAAAATAAACTTGATTGTTAGTAATAGTTTTGAGATATGATGATGTGATATATGAGTCATGTTGATGAGTAATTATGCTTTAGTAAGAATATTGGTGTTAAGGTTTGTGATTCCCTATGCAAGCACAAAAGTCAATAGTTATGCAATGAAATTAGATCCTACTTGTGGTGCATTATTCGGTGTTAATTATGCTTAATGTTCGCTTATGAGATTATTTGTTTCTTGGTTGGTCGCTTCTCAATCTTTTGCTAGCCTTCATTTTGCACTAAGTATGATCACTACTTGTGCATCCAAAATCCTTTAAACCAGTTTTTCCACATGAGTTCACTATATATACCTATATAAGGTACTCTTTTGTCATTCTAAGCAAATTTGTATGTGCCATCTCTAATTTTCAAAATAAATTTCTCTTTTGTGTGCTCGTACCGCTCGCGAGGCGGTGATGGGTGGCCAATATTTTCCATGCTAGATGTGTTATTCTCACGATGAATGTTTATTCACTTGTCATTGCACGACAGTAAGGCAAAGGTATTAGGGATGCCCAGTCCCAAAATGAAACATGAATTTACTATATGTTTTCCAATAATAAATTCCCTAAAAAGTGTTGTTATGGAAGGCACCTGTAGATACGGTTAGCCATGGAAAGTGAAAGTATGGTTGAAAAAGAATAAACTTTATTTTCTATTTGGGAACCGCCTATGATATATCTAGCATGGAAAGGGTTGGGAGCTCTAAGTCGTTTTTGTTGGTGGGAAAAGTATGCCTCTCAAAATGTTTTTATCTCTCAATTTTCACTTTGAGCTCTGGCACCTCTACCTACTTCCCTCTGGGAAGGGCCTTTATTTTACTTTATGCTATTTTTATTTTTAATTTGAGTCTCCATCTTCTCTTATAAAGCACCAACTAGGGGGCACTATGATCGTACTTGAGCATTGGGTGTAGCTAATATGCGAGTGTGTTTCATGAATGGATCAATGATTGAGCAGGATGGACTAGGGATAACTTATTTTAGCATTGATATTTTGAAAGACATGGTTGCTTGTTGATATGCTTGAGTATTTAAGTCTCATGTCAAAACTAGACTATTGATTTGAAAAATATAAAAGTCTAAATGTCCATGCTACAAAGAAAATAATATGAGATGACATGTTAGGCAGCATTCCACATCAAAAATTCTGTTTTTATCATTTACCTACTCGAGGACGAGCAGGAATTAATGTTGGGCATGCTGATACGTCTCCAATGTATCTATAATTTTTTATTGTTCCATGATGTTATATTATCATTCTTGGATGTTTTATAACCATTTAAAAGTAATTTTATATCATTTTTGGTACTAACCTATTGACATAGTGCCAAGTGCCAGTTGCTTTTTTCTGCATGTTTTTTACATCGCAGGAAATCAATACCAAACGGAGTCCAAACACAGTGAAACTTTTTGTGGATATTTGGACCATAAGACATCCAGTGGGTCGGAGAAGCGCCTGGGGGGTGCTCCGAGGGGAGCACAACCTTGGGTGCCTCCCAAACCGACTCTTTGCTTTGTAAATACCCCAATATTCTAGAAACCCTAGGGGAGTTGACGAAAATCAATTCCAGCCGCCGCAGAGTCTAGAACCACACTACAAGAAATATGTCAACTTGTGACCCTCACTATTGGCCGTTGAAAGGTCATAGTTTTTCATTTGCGACCTTTTTGTGACCAAAAACAGAAGGTCAAAAGCTGGCGGTCTTAAACTGAAATTAGTGACCTTCTTTGTGATATGTAAAAGGTCGTTGGTTCCATGACCAAATTTTTGGTCACTAGCAACCTCCCCAGACCACGTAGGCATCCAGCGTGGCAAGCTGATGTGGCACAAGAATCAGCCCGGTCCGATTCGGTGTTTTACATGGGCCAAGCCCAACAATTCAGCCTATTTGTTTTTTCTCATATTAATTTTGGTCAGGTAGATGGGCCAAGCCCAAAAATTAAGCCTTCTCATTTTTGGGCCATGGCCTTTTCGGCTAGACAGTTTTATTTTTATTCTTTCAAAAAAATCCTCTAGTTAGATGGGTCCCATTGGAGTGGGCCCCTTTTTTCAATGCATTTTTCTTCTGATTTTGATTTGACAGTAAATAAATAATCAACATTTAAATCAACAGACATAAAACAGAAGGAATACTTCAAGTAACAGCAACCAGAATCAATCTGTATACAGTGACAATCAATGTTACAATCTCTACAAATATTGGGATCCTGCTCCAGTCATCGCATAGGTACAAATTCTACTAGTGTAATAACACATATACAAGTAGAATCACTGTTAAACATATGCAGTGACAATTGGCACAAACTGGGCCCCTGCTCCAATCATATGAAACATATGCACGACTCAATGGGAAACCATACTTGACTAGGCCATGACCTTCATTACACTGGACTAACAGAATGACAATATGAACTATCATCATGCCTTCCGTGGTCGCCCTGTTACATGAACCAGAAGAGAAGAATCAAAACTTTTGGGGCCAATATATTATGAACAAACCAATCAAAAAACAAACAAGTTCTTTAGAATGATAAGACAAATTCAGCTAGTACAATGCTTTCATTCTCCAGCAAGTTAAAATGAGATAATCATTCATACAAGAAGGTGACGAAAGAAAATAGAGCATTTTACTCATAGCATGCAAAGTATCAATATTCTGATAAACATATGCAAGTGTAAATGTCAACTATCTTACACCCAAATGAATGACTGCTTGTGGAAGAAATATGTTAAACCAGGTTAGTTGTAACGGAGAGGGGCTGACTTACATTGGCCGTAGTGGTCGATTGTGGCCTGAACAAATCTATTGTAGTCGTCGGGGTATGCGACGTCCCCGGGGAGAATGATCACGTTCGCCGCGCCGAGCTCGAAGGCGCGGTTGGCGGCCTGCCACAGGCTCCACTCCTCTTTGCTACCAGGGCAAGGCATGCCCCCTTGGCGGTGTACTGGTAAGCTAGTTTCTGCATGCAGAAGAGAAGGTACCAAGTTGTTTGGAGTTAACAACGAAAGTACTGTATAATGTTTAGAACATGTATATTCAATATGACAAGTAGAAAAGCATAGTTCTAGCAGAGTAGCATAAGAAGCAGAGGAATTCTGATTATATAACAAGAGGAAACGGAGTTGTCCTGTGCAACAAGAGGAATTCTGATTCTGTAACAGGAGGTAGAATTAGCATCACTAGCTCTGTTGCTGTTGTTTGCATATTACATAAGTAGTTGTCTGCCTAAGCAAATAGAGAGGTATATGCAGCAAGAACACGCAATGTGATGACACTATGAGTGCACTGTAACTCTGGAAGTAAAAAAGAACATAAATTCATTTGGGCTTATTTGTACATAGCCAAGAAAAACTTCTTACAAATAAATTCATGGAAGCATATCATCCTTTTAGTCCCTCACCCATATCTCCTAGTAGTATTACATAATGCCTAGTGAGTGATCTAGCAATGTACTATACAAGAGATTATATATGTATACGGATTCCTGCAGCCAGCTTCTATCAGTAACATGCATGTATATATTGAAGTAAATGTAACAGAGAGTATCTTTGGAAACATTCAAAATATATTCAATGTTGGAGCTGCATCTTACAACTCAAGGAGCCACATGAAATCCATGGAAGGACCTTACTGTGACAATTCACTTGTATAGTCCTGCCTCATGTGCATAATGCCGTTGCAAACAATTTAGATAGTGTATATATATAGATAGAAAGAAGCGCTTGATCAACAAGCTGCTGTAATAGTGTGTATATATAGTGTATATATATATAGATAGATAGTGCACCAATAATTTTTTAGAAGGTAACTGAACTTCTTTGCACACATTTAGATAGAAAGAAGCGCTTGATCAACAAGCTGCTGTAATAGTGTGTGTGTGTGTATATATATATGTACATTCTAACAACATGAATGTTCCATCAGGCTATGATCAACTACTCCAAACCATTACATGCTTTGCAAGAAAATAATAGAAAAAGTAATCAGCAGATGACACAATGAACAAGTGAAGGCTTTAAATATCTCCCTGTCAAAGAATCAAGTCAATGAAGGCATGCAGTACAAGGAGGAGCAGCCTTGCATCATCCTTTGCTCAGATCAACACTAGAAAGTGTGCTGCTAAAGCTTGATCAGAACCCGCACGACACAACCTCTCTGTCCCCCACCTCAACTCGCCCATGCCGCTACTGCAGTTGGATGTAAGTGTGTAAATACAACATACTTTGCATCATGTATCTAGACTATAGAATCTTGTAGCTAGCAGTACATGAATTCAACTCAATAGTATAATAAACATCTACTGGAAGTTGTCAAATTAATTCATTCTCTACTAATTGCCAGAGCAAGTGTTGTATATAGGATGGTGGTGTCATCCACAATAAGATAATATTGCTCCTACTGAAATACCATTCATTTAGTATGAAAATAACAAGCTTAGCAAAATATAACATTTCATTGAGCACAAGCTTGACTCGTACGACCAACAATTTACTGATGAAAATCACCAATCAGGAACTAAATGACAACTTAAGAAGAAAAACAGCAGGCATCAAAGTCTCAGGCGCATACGGTGGATGCAATGATCAGCAGCGTTTTGACAAGGTGGGATGTGAAACTAACCAATGACAGCATACTAATTGCGACTGACAGATACAATCCGTGGTCTTGGGGGGTTTAACATGTGGATTCTCGCAAAGCCATATAAAATATTCTAGTAAGATATCTCTCGCTGGAAAAGTTTCCATGCATAACCAAACATGCGACCTTCATTTCTTTCCATTGTTTTTATTCCTCTGTTTTGCCACTAGCTGCTAATCACGTTCCTCTACTTTTTGCTTTCCTCTGTTTTACAAGGCTCTATTCCGAACAGGCCCTAACCAATGTTTTGAGTGGCATGACATGACAAGCTGTAGAAATCCAGGCCATGGATAGGAGAGGAATGAGGTTGTCTTACTGATTGAGGCACATCCTCCCAGCAGACTGGACGCAGCCGACCACCTCGAAGCATCCTAAGCAATAATCGGCAATGGCATCAGCAAGCTCAGAGGAACAGCGGCGGCGGCGGTAACTAGCAAGGAAGACGATGGATACGGACCGAGGAGGCAGGAGACGGGGTAGTGCTCTGGGAAGTCGATGTGGTGGACCCCGTCGATGGCGTAGATCTCCCGGTAGAAGTCCTCCATGGCGGCGACGGTGTCGGGGTCAGGCACCTTGGAGGCGGCGTGGATCCAGGGCAGCCGATGACCGGTGACGGCCAGGAGCGGCCCTCCACGCGCTTTGTGCCGTGCACCGGCAGCGATGCCCATGACTGGTGCATCGTCAGGCAGGGGTTCCGCAGCCCCCCACTACCTCCCCCCGAGCGCCCTCCGCGCATCGCCGCTCGTAGTGGTCCGTAGAGGAGAGGAAAGGAGAGGGTGGCAGCGGCCGGAATCGAATCGGGGTTGGATTGGAGCAGCGGCGGCGCAGGAACAGCGAGGAGGGACTTGGCATCGGGGCGGCCCGCTGCAAGGCCCGGAGATGCGGGGATGGAGGGACGTGGTTGGCGGCGGTGGGTGAGGAGGACGGCGAGGTCGGCGGTGGGTGGGAGAGGACGGCGAGATCGGGAGGGGCGCGGGTACGGGGAGGAGGTGGCGGCGGCGGGGAGATTGGGAGCAGGGAGAGGGGTGCGATGGGGGGATCTGATCTAGGGTTTGGGCTGTGGGGGGGGGTATCACTTTTTCTTTTCTTTTTTCTGTAGATGAATGGATGGATGGATGTTGGATGGAGATATGGATGTATGGATGGATGGATGGGCACCATGTCATCGATCCGTGGGAAGAGTATTGATTGGTTCAGCAAATCAGTGATTTAAAATAATTTTCAAGTACTAAAAATAGAGGGATTTTGTGAAGTAGCTATCAAAACTATTTTTCAAAATGGTATCACACAAATTTTCACTCAAGTTAGACCACATTTTATGGATGAGCACCAATTCGTATGCATTTCTGATCTTTCTATCTATTTTTAATTATTTTTCGAGTGGCTGAAATGAGTTTTTTTGTGTGAAGGAACTACCATATATTTGCTGCAAAATTGGACCGAATCATTTTTCTAAAATACTAGGCCATAGTTAATTCACAATTGACCAAATGGTTGGGTGTCAAAAGCCTTGATCCACCTCTGGTGAAAAAGACAAATTTCCGTCGATTCAGTAGGAAGCGGGTCAAATTTGAACTGTAGCCGCCTCATAGTTTGCTCTTTATTTTTTCAAAAAATCATTTCTAGGTACATAACTATCTATTTTATCATAGAAACATCAAAAGGTTTCCAAGATTCAACAACTAGCTAGGAACGGTCAAGCCCGCCGTTTTGCCCGCATTTTGAAACGGGCATAAAAAATTAAAAAAATTAAAAATTTGGAAAACCTTCGCATTGTGTCATCATATGTGACCAAGTTTCCAGGAAAAATAATAAATTTGTAATACGGCAATTATTTAAAAAAATGTTCTCAGAAATGAGCTATCATGCATGAAGATTTATGGATTTCAAGCCAAATGATCAATCTTATGGCCACATTCATGGCATAGTTTGTTCAAATGATCTCATATTGTGCACAAGAGTGCATCTTGGAATTCCAAACAATGTTTCCTAAGGGAGTTTTCATTTTCTTTGCACGGAAAATTCATTTTCTATTTTTCGAGTGCCCGAAATGAGTTTTTTGTGAAGGAACTACCATATATTTGTTGCAAAATTGGACCAAATCATTTTTATAAAATACTAGGCCATGTTTAATGCACAATTGACAAAATGGTTGGGTGTCAAAAGCTTTGATCCATCTCTAGTGAAAAAGACAAATTCCCGCCGATTCAGCAGGAAGCGGGTCAAATTTGAACTGTAGCTGCCTCATAGTTTGCTCTTTATTTTTTCCAAAAATCATTTCTAGGTACATAACTATCTATTTAATCAGATAAACAACAAAAGGTTTCCAAGATTCAACAACTAGCTAGGAACGGTGAAGCCCGTCGTTTTGCCCGCATTTTTAAACGGGCATAAAAAATCAAAAAAAATCAAAAAATGGAAAACCTTCGCATTGTGTCATCATATGTGACCAAGTTTCCAGGAAAAATAATAAACTTGTAACACGGCAATTATTTTTAAAAAGTGTTCTCAGAAATGAGCTATCATGCGTGAAGATTCATGGCTTTCAAGCCAAATGATCAATCTTATGGCCACATTCATGGCATAGTTTGTTCAAATGATCTCATATTGTGCACAAGGGTGCATCTTGGAATTTCGAACAATGTTGCCTAAGGCATTTTTCATTTTCTTTGCATGGAAAAATCATTTTCTATTTTTCGAGTGCCCGAAATGAGTTTTTTGTGTGAAGGAACTACCATATATTTGTTGCAAAATTTGACCAAATCATTTTTCTAAAATACTAGGCCATGTTTAATGCACAATTGAAAAAATGGTTGGGTGTCAAAAGCTTTGATCCATGTCTGGTGAAAAAGACAAATTCCCGCCGATTCAGTAGGAGGCGGGTCAAATTTGAACTGTAGCTTCCTCATAGTTTGCTATTTATTTTTTCCAAAAATCATTTCTAGGTACATAAGTATATATTTAAGCATAAATACATGGTTTGGTGGTGATACATTGAGGTTTGGACAGTGGCCCAGGGCCCGAACTCCAAAGCGCGTAGACTCGCACGCCCGCCGCGTGGTCACTGCGTGACCGTGGTTTTGCCATGCGTTCTGGGAAGCCTAGGCATGTCTAGTAGGTTTGGCACTCCCCAGGTAGATGCTTGGAAGAAAATAACAATCGAAGAATCTCACGAGGAGACCGAACAATGCTCAAACATGAATTAGCACCCCAAGTGTTCGATTAGTGGTACGGGAAATGCACATGGCCAATGGGCCTGAGTTTTGGCCGAGGATGATCATCTACTAAGAACACTATATTGGAAAATTTGAAGCTCAAATGGAGGATCCTAGGTGTCACTTGCTTTGCAACGTACCAAACTGGACAGAAATATGAATGTTGAAGCCACACTCACATGTATTATTAGATGGGGCTCAAATTTTGTGGAGAGCAATGATTTGGGAATATAGAAGATGTGGCAAAAATTCAGCTCATTAGCATATGCCTCGCTAGTACTTCCTTCACAACAGTTCGAGTTGAACAAAAACTTTGAAAATTTGCCGAGGAAGATTTACCAGGCAAATGGAGTTGAATATTGTCATGAGGCAATGATTTGGATAGTAAACAATGCCAATTTTTTTGGGATTTTTGGGAATGACAGAAATATAGGTTGCTTCACAACCTAGGGCAAAAATTGACACATGGACATGACACATAGGCAAAACTGATGAGGTGGCTCCTAGTCATAGAAATAAGTACCAATGCATCCACGTTCACAACCTCATGACCATTTATATTGGTCGTAATCAGGTAGAAATAAGGTCATTGGTGCCTCTTGTCTGCTTTGTGACCATTTGGTGTAAGCAATTTCAGGGTTTGAGCCCTTCCAAGCGAAATGGCCGTGGATTTACGACCAATTCAGCTAGGGTCACTAAGAGAAGGTCACTAGTTGACATATTTCTTGTAGTGCCACCAGATCCAATCTAGACACCATCTCGGAGGGGTTGCATCATGTCCATTGGTGCCTCTCCGATGATGCTTGAGTAGTTCTTTTTAGACCTTCGGGTCCGTAGTTAGTATCTAGATGGCTTCCTCTCTCTCGTTTGATTCTCAATACAATGGTCTCTTGGAGAGCCATATGATGTAACTATTTTTGCGGTGTGTTTGTTGTGATCGGATGAACTTTGAGTTTATGATCAGATCTATCTTTTTATCCATGAAAGTTATTTGAGTCTTCTTTGATCTCTTATATGCATGATTTCTTATAGCCTCATATTTCTTCTCCGATATTTGGGTTTTGTTTAGCCAACTTGATCTACTTATCTTGCAATGGGAAGAGGTGCTTTGTGATGGGTTCGATCTTACGGTGCTTGATCCCAGTGACAGAAGGGGAACCGACACGTATGTATCGTTGCCATTAAGGATAACAAGATGGGGTCTATTTCTACATAAATAGCTCTTGTCTACATCATGTCATCATTCTTATTGCATTACTCCGTTTCTCCATGAACTTAATACACTAGATGCATGCTGGTTAACGGTCGATGTGTGAAGTAATAGTAGTAGATGCAGGCAGGAGTCGTTCTACTAATCTTGCACGTGTTGCCTACGTAATGATCATACCCTGGATATAGTCACGATTATTTGAAGTTCTGTCAATTACTCAACAGTAATTTGTTTACCCACCATTTGCTATTTTTCTCAAGAGAAGCCACTAGTGAAATCTACGGCCCCTGGGTCTCTTCTTTAATATATTTGCCTTTGTAATCTACTTTTATTTACTTTTATTTTTATATCTACTAAACCAAAAATACAAAAATACCTTGCTGCACTTTATTTTATTTGGCGTTTGATCTATCTATTATTACAACTTACTCGCGTCCGTTTGTCAATTTCTGACGCCGTTACCCGAAAGGGATTGACAACCCCTTTAACACGTCGGGTTGCGAGTATTTGTTATTTGTGTGCAGGTGTTGTTTACGTAGTGTTGCTTGGTTCTCCTACTGGTTCGATAACCTTGCTCTCATCATGGAGGGAAATACCTACCGTTGTTGTGTTGCATCATCCCTTCCTCTTTGGGCAAATACCGACGTAGTTCAAGCAGACATCACTACTCGTTATGGGCAACCGCTTGGAGCGCCATTGGAGCTGCGCAAGATACCCTCTAAGAATTTGTCATGGTGGGTGTGCTTCTTGCAATGGTGGGGCGCGATCGAAAGGTTGAAGAGACACAAGGGTTAAATGGCCACTGTAATAAATGGGGGCCAGCCGACCTGTAATCGTCATCTCTTGTCACGACGTTCATAGCAGAAGATTCTAGTGCACGCTTGACAACACCGCACCGCACGTGTTTTGTTTGACCACGCATGGGCTTGAAGAGGCGCCAAATGTATCGTCGGTGAGCCTGTTCCCGCGCTACTGCATAGTTTACTGCACAGTTTATCGCGCAAGCTTCCCTCCCAACTAGTTTGGCCACGCGTCGGCTAGAAGAGGAACAAATCGTGGGTGTTTATTGGCAAAAAGCTTTGTAAAAATGAAGTGTGTGGAAAGACTTTGGTCATAAGTTTACCCGTGGGTGATGATGTCAAAGTTACACAGATGGGTGATGATGGACACTCGAGTGCGATTATTAATTCTGCGCTCTATAGGGCACACAATTGAAGAAACCAACTGTGTGCGATAATGTCGAAGATCGCAGTCGAGTTATCTATACAGATCGTGTGCTATGAGATCGACAAGGTAAACGGGTTAGAGAATGGTTAATAAAATCTAAGACCATTGCATATGAAGGTTAAAATAGTGCTACCAATATATGACTCTTGATATTTCCATTTTGCATCATATTTTTATATCGATATTTATTGCATTATGGACTGTTATTACACATTATGTCACAATACTTATGCCTTTTCTCTCTTATTTTACATGGTTTACATGAAGAGGGAGAATGCTGGCAACTGGAATTCTGGGCTGGAAAAGGAGCAAATATTATAGACCTATTCTGCACAACTCCAAAAGTCCTGAAACTCCAGGAAGTCAGTTTTGGAATATATAAAAATATTGGGCGAAGAAAGCACCAGAGGGAGGCCACCCACCGTCCACGAGGGTGGGGCGGCACGCCCCCTGCCTCGTGGGCCCCCTGGCAGGCCTCCGGTGCCCATCTTTTGCTATATGAAGTCCTTCGCCCTAGAAAAAATAAAGAGGAAGCTTTCGGGATGAAGCGCCGCCGTCTCGAGGCGGAACCTTGGCGGAACCGATCTAGGGCTCCGGCGGAGCTGTTCTGCGAGGGAAACATCCCTCTGAGAGGGGGAAATCGTCACCATCGTCATCACCATTAATCCTCTCATCGGGAGGGGTTCAATCTCCATCAACATCTTCACCAGCACCATCTCCTCTCAAACCCTAGTTCATCTCTTGTATCCGATCTTTGTCTCAAAACCTCAGATTGGTACCTGTGGGTTGCTAGCAGTGTTGATTACTCCTTGTAGTTGATGCTAGTCGGTTTATTCGGTGAAAGATCATATGTTCAGATCCTTTATGCATATTAATACCCCTCTGATTATGAACATGAATATGATTTGTGAGTAGTTACTTTTGTTCCTGAGGACATGGGAAGAGTCTTGCTATAACTATAAGTAGTCCTGTGAATTTGGTATCCGTTCGATATTTTGATGAGATGTATGTTGTCTTTCCTCTAGTGGTGTTATGTGAACGTCGACTACATGACACTTCACCATTATTTGGGCCTAGGGGAAGGCATTGGGAAGTAATAAGTAGATGATGGGTTGCTAGAGTGACAGAAGCTTAAACCCTAGTTTATGCGTTGCTTCGTAAGGGGCTGATTTGGATCCACATGTTTCATGCTATGGTTAGGTTTACCTTAATACTTTTTTTGTAGTTGAAGATGCTTGCAAGAGGGGTTAATCATAAGTGGGATGCTTGTCCATGTAAGGGCAGTACCCAAGCACCGGTCCACCCACATACCAAATTATCATAGTAACGAACATGAATCATATGAGCATGATGAAAACTAGCTTGATGATAATTCCCATGTGTCCTCGGGAGTGTTTTCCTTTATATAAGAGTTTGTCCATGCTTGTAATTTGCTACAAAAAGGATTGGACCACTTTTCTGCACCTTGTTTACTTTTGTTACTTGTTACCCATTACAAATTACCTTATCACAAAACTATCTATTACCGATAATTTCAGTGCTTGCAGAGAATACCTTACTGGAATCTGCTTATCATATCCTTCTGCTCCTCATTGGGTTCGACACTCTTACTTATAGAAAGGACTACGATAGATACCCTATACTTGTGGGTCATCAAGACTCTTTTCTGGCACCGTTTCCGGGGATTGAAGTGCCTTTGGTAAGGAAAAATTTATATAGTGTGCTGAAATTTACTGTCAGTTGTTACTATGGAAAGTAATCCTTTGTGGGGCTTGTTCGGGGTATCTTCACCCCGACCAGTAGAGCAAAGAGTTTCTCCTCAACCTACTGAACCTACTGAAAATGTTTACTTTGAAATTCCTTCGGGTATGATACAGAAACTGCTAGCTAATCCTTTTACAGGAGATGGAACATTACATCCTGATTTGCACCTAATCTATGTGGATGAAGTTTGTGGATTATTTAAGCTTGCAGGTATGCCCGAGGATGTTATCAAGAAGAAGGTATTCCATTTATATTTCAAGGGAAAGGAATTGACATGGTTTATGCTATGTGATGATATTGGATCATGGAACTACAACCGATTGAAATTGGAATTTCATCAGAAGTTTTATCCTATGCATCTGGTTCATCGTGATCGTAATTATATACATAATTTTTGGCCTCGCAAAGGAGAAAGCATCGCTCAAGCTTGGGGTAGGCTTAAGTCAATGTTATATTCATGCCCCAATCATGAGCTCTCAAGAGAAATTATTATTGAAAATTTTTATGCTCGGCTTTCTCTCAATAATCGCTCCATGCTTGATACTTCTCGTACTGGTTCTTTTATGATGAAGACTATTAATTCAGATGGGATTTATTGGAAAGAATTAAACACAACTCTAAAGATTGGGAACTCAACGAAGGTAAGGAGTCAGGTATAACACCTAAGTTTGATTGTGTTAAATCTTTTATGGATATCAATGCTTTTCGTGAATTTAGCACTAAATATGGACTTGAATATGAGATAGTAGCTTCTTTCTGTGAATCATTTGCTACTCATGTTGATCTCCCTAAGGATAAGTGGCTTAAATATCATCCCCCCATTGAAGTAAAAGTAGTTGAACCTATTAAAGTTGAAGAAAGGACTATCACTTATAATTTTGATCCTGTTGTTCCTACCGCTTATATTGAGAAACCACCTTTCCCTTCTAGAATAAAGGATCATGCTAAAGCTTCATCTATGGTTCGTAAGAGTAATACTAGAAAACCTACACCCCCTGAGCAAATTAAAATTGAACCTAGTATTGCTATGGTTAGAGATCTCTTGGTCGATAATATTGATGGGCATGTTATTTACTTCTGTGATGAAGCTGCTTGAATTGCTAGACCCGATACTAAAAATAAACATAGACCTGTTGTAGGCATGCCTATTATTTCTGTTAAAATAGGAGATCACTATTATCATGGCTTATGTGATATGGGTGCTAGTGCGGGTGCAATACCTCATTCCTTATACAAAGAAATTATGCATGATATTGCACCTGCTGAGATAGAAGATATTGATGTTGCTATTAAGCTTGCCAATAGAGATACTATTTCACCAGTTGGGATTGTTAGAGATGTTGAAGTCTTGTGTGGGAAAGTTAAATATCCTACTGATTTTCTTGTTCTTGGTTCCCCACAAGATGACTTTTGTCCCATTATATTTGGTAGACCCTTCTTGAATACTGTTAATTCTAAGATAGATTGCAAAAAGGATGTTGTCATTATTAGTTTAGGGGATATATCTCATGATTTTAATTTTGCTAAATTTCATAGACAACCCCATGATAAAGAATTGCCTAGTAAAGATGAAATTATTGTTCTTGCTTCTATTGCCGTGCCTCCTAACGATCCTTTAGAACAATATTTGCTAGACCATGAAAATGATATGTTTATGAATCAAAGAAGGGAAATAGATGAAGTATTCTTTAAGCAGCGACCTATTTTAAAACACAACTTGCCTGTTGAAATTCTATGGGATCCTCCTCCACCCAAGGGTGAACCCATGTTTGAGCTTAAACCATTACCTGATACTCTTAGATATGCTTATCTTGATGAGAAGAAGATATATCATGTCATTATTAGTGCTAACCTTTCAGTGCAGGAAGAAGAGAGATTATTGAAAACTCTGAAAAAGCACCGTGCTGCTATTGGATATACTCTTGATGATCTTAAGGGCATTAGTCCCACTCTATGCTAGCACAAAATAAAATTGGAGAAAGATGCTAAAACGGTTGTTGATCACCAACGGCGGCTAAATCCTAAGATGAAAGAAGTGGTAAGAAACGAAATACTAAAGCTTCTGGAGGTAGGTATAATTTATCATGTTGCTGATAGTCAGTGGGTAAGTCTTGTCCATTGTGTCCCTAAGAAGAGAGGTATTACTGTTGTTCCTAATGATAAAGATGAATTGATCCCACAAAGAATTGTTACAGGTTATAGAATGGTAATTGATTTCTGCAAATTGAATATCTACTAGAAAAGATCATTACACTTTACCTTTGATTGATCAAATGCTAGAAAGATTATCCAAACATACACATTTTTGCTTTCTAGATGGTTATTCTGGTTTCTCTCAAATACCTGTGTCAAAAGAGGATCAAGAAAGGACCACTTTTACTTGCCCTTTCGGTACCTGTGCTTATAGACGTATGCCTATCTATTTATGTAATGCACCTGCTACCTTTCAAAGATGTATGACTGCTATATTCTCTAACTTTTGTGAAAAGATTGTTGAGGTTTTCATGGATGATTTCTCCGTTTATGGAACTTCTTTTGATGATCGCTTAAGCAACCTCGATCGAGTTTTGCAAAGATGTGAAGAAACTAATCTTGTCTTGAATTGGGAGAAGTGCCACTTTATGGTTAATGAAGGTATTGTCTTGGGGCATAAAGTTTCTGAAAGAGGCATTGAAGTTGATAAAGCTAAAGTTGATGCTATTGAAAAGATGCAGTGTCCTAAGGACATTAAAGGTATAAGAAGTTTCCTTGGTCATGCCGGTTTTAATAGGAGGTTCATTAAAGACTTCTCAAAAATTTCTAGGCCTCTGACTAATATTTTACAAAAAGATGTTCCTTTTGTCTTTGATGATGATTGTGTAGAAGCATTTGAAATACTTAAGAAAGCCTTGATTTCTGCACCTATTGTTCAGCCACATGATTGGAATTTACCCTTTGAAATTATGCGTGATGCTAGTGATTATGCTGTAGGTGTTGTTCTAGGACAAAGAGTTGATAAGAAATTAAATGTTATCCAATATGCTAGTAAAACTCTAGACAGTGCCCAGAGAAATTATGCTACTACTAAAAAAGAATTTTTAGCACTTGTATTTGCTTGTGATAAGTTCAAACCTTATATTATCGATTCTAAAGTAACTGTTCACACTGATCATGCTACTATTAAATATCATATGGAAAAGAAAGATGCTAAATGTAGACTCATTATATGGGTTCTCCTACTACAAGAATTTGATTTACATATTATTGATAGAAAGGGAGCTGAAAACCCCATTGCAGACAACTTGTCTAGGTTAGAAAATGTTCTTGATTACCCACTACCTATAGATGATAACTTTCCTGATGAACAATTAGCTGTCATAAATGCGTCTCATACTGCTCCATGGTATGCTGATTATGCTAATTATATTGTTGCTAAATTTATACCACCTAGTTTCACATACCAGCAAAAGAAAACATTTTTCTATGACTTGAGACATTACTTCTAGGATGACCCACACCTTTATAAAGAAGGAGTAGATGGTGCTATTAGACGTTGTGTACCTGAGCATGAACAGGAATAGATCCTACACAAGTGTCACTCCGAGGCTTATGCGGGACAGCACGCTGGAGATAGAACTGCACATAAGGTATTGCAATCCGGTTTTATTGGCCTACTCTCTTCAAGGATGCCCGTAAGTCTGTCTTGTCTTGTGATGAATGTCAATGAATTGGTAATATTAGTAGACGTCAAGAAATGCCTATGAAATATTCACTTGTTATTGAACCATTTGATGTTTGGGGCTTTGTCGGGGATGGCTGATCCACGAACACCTATGGGGATCGGCGGACCCCTTTCGGTTCGATGAGGGCGGAGGCCGCACAAAGAGCGGATCGAGGCGGTACACGCGAGCGGTTTTTACCCAGCTTCGTGCCGCACGGATGCGTAAAACCCTACTGCTGCTTGTTTGTGTATATTGAATCCTTGCTCAGGAGCGATGGACGCTATCAGACTGAGCATGGGAGTGTTTCTGGTGTTTCGAATGAGCCGAACTGGCCGAACCCCCCTACGTTGCGCTTGGGCCTCCTTTTATACTTTCAAGGGGTCACCGACAGGTGGCAACGTAGACTAGAAGGGTAAAAATGGAAAAGGATGCGGTAGGTGCAGCTACCGCTACTGTGGATACAGTGCACCCTACCTAACTCTGACGGCAGGGGACAAGGGCATTAAATGCCTGTCTGAGTTGCCTAAACAGTGCAAAAAGTGACCGTTAGGAGCGCCACCGTTTGCCACGATGGCCTTCTCTTCATCTCCGCTTGCCACCGCGCACCCCTAGCTACACAGCCTCCTGCCACGTGTGCTTGGGAGAGTCCTAGAGCGACACGTTAGCAGGTGTGCTGGAGCGCGGGCACGTAGTGGGGGTTTCCCGCGGCAAGCTCCTTGCCGCGGTCGTCGTCTTGTCGTGTTTGGGAGCTTGTCGCTCACCGGGCCTTGCCGGGACGCAGGGCGCGTCGCGGCAAGCTTTCTTGGTATGCCTTGAGTGGCCTTCCCGGCAAGCTCCTCTTGCCAGGGTCTTGTCTCTTCCCGGCAAGATCCTCTTGTCGGGGCCTGGGTTGGCCTTCCCGGCAAGCTCCTCTTGCCGGGGCCTTGGTTTGAGTACTTTGTTCTTGAATGGTCTTCAAGGGAACCACGGAGGGTCTTGGCGGTCACCCGGCAAGCCTTGCCGCGGGGCGCTGCGACTGCCCGTGCACAAGTTCGGGGTACTAGGGTACCCCTACTCTAGTACACCAACAGGAGCCCCCGGGCCTGGGCCATACACGGTGCCGAGCGCCGTTGGGCCAGGCCCAAAACAGTGCACGGGCACGCGCGGCCTAGGTCACGCCGCATATCTCTCCGCTCCCACCGCGCACGCCCAGAACGGCACGCGTCAAACGCGGCGTCGTGGGTGACGCGGACGGCGTGCGCGGGGCTAAGCCCCTCGAGCATGCGTCAGGCCACGATGATGAGGATGGTTCACGCCCTCCTCCCTAAATGGAGGTAGGCGTGGGGGCGTGGTGCATTTACTGGACGGGGCCGGTGCGCGGTTTTCGGGACGTCCACTCCCCGCAATCACGGGGCGGAGCGAGGCCGCCTCATCCTTCTCCTTGGTTCTGCATCTCCGCCACGCGGCTCCCATGCGCTTGGGGTCGCGGACGGTGGAAGTGGGAAACTGGGCCGCCGCGAGCAGAGGTAGCGGGTTGGCCTCGACTCCCTACTCTTCCCGTGCCTTGATTCGTTGAGCGGGGCGGCCGAGCCGCCACCTCGCTCCTTTATAAAGAGCGGGAGGGGAGCACAGAAACCCGCACTCTCTTGTCTCCTCCCTTCTTCAGCTTCTGCTCCCCTTTCTCTCATTCACCTTGGAGAAAGGGAACCCAGGCCCTTCATCGGTGGCGGCGAGGGTCGCCGCCAGACAGCGCATCTCTCCATCTTCCGCACCTGTGGTGGCAGAGCCACCCTTAAGGGGAAGAGGGAGGGGGCGAGGTCGCGGACGAGGTCGAGGACGAGGTCGAGGCGCTCGGGGAAGAGGCGGACGGGGCGGCGCGCCAGCTTCACCTCCGCCGGTGGCTCCCCCCCCCCACGGCGGTCCATATAGGGGACGACCCATGCGAGTTCTTTGTCAGGCTGCGCCGGGCGCCTCGTCGTCGCCTCCGGCTTCCAGCTCCGTTTGCGCGCGCGATGGAGTTGGACCCGCCCGAGACACTGAGACTGCACATGAGGGGCTGTGGGATCAGCGGCACGCGAGTTCGCGTTGTATTCCGAGCCCCTAATGTGATGTATCTTGATCGAGGGTGGAAGACGTTCGCCCGTATCCACAGCCTGATGGAGGGGTTTACCCTCCATTTTAAGTTGATGGAGGGCGATCTCCTCTCCGTCAAGGTCTTCGGGTGCTTCGGCACTCGGGCGAAGTGCTGCGTGGACAGCTCCTCCAACAGCGAAGGCTCCTCCTCGAGCGAGAGTGACGAGGAGGAGAGCGACAGCGACGACGAGGGTAGCGGGCGGCGGGGTGGCGGGTCTGACTAGGCGTCGGGCGCCGCTTCGCGCGGCACGGCGACCCCATCATCCGTGTCGCCGGCTCCTTGAACTCCCCGGGGTCGTCTCCTTGGGCGGCTGGCGTAAGGAGGCTGCGGAAGGGGAAGAGGGCTGGCGACAAGGCCGTCAGGTCAGAGTACGAGGGCGTGGTGCCCTCGACAGCGTGCTGACGTCCTGCCGCCCTGTCTTCGAGCCCCGCTTCCAGCGCCGCCATCGCCGTCCAGCCTTCGGACGGCCCCCGGGATGTTCTCTTGGTGTCTTCTGGCACCCGTAGCTCGCCTAGGCGCTCCTTTTGCCCTTTTTGCCTCCTTGACCTGCCTCCTGAAGAGAGGGACAGGAAAGGGATTACGGGCATCTTATCTTTTTAATTTGTAAGCCTTCGGGCCTTAGCTGTATCTGAAACTTGTAATCCTCTCTTTCATGTTTTTCATCCTCTATGGACTGTACCTGAGTGGGATGTTTTTTTAATGAAAAGGGGATGCTTGCCGGGTTATTTGTCTCGTGAGTTGAACCCACGCCAAGGAGCAAATCCTTGGTATCCCTCGGACAGACATTTCATCTCCCGGCAACAGTCCCTGCCGCCTTCCCACGTCGCTTGACCTTTCTCACGCCTTTGACGGAGGTGGGAACGAGGTGGGTGCGGTCTCCTTGTTTCATCCCTTTGCTGTCGCGACTACGACCAAACTTGGCCCCGGGAACAAGCCCCAGGGCCTAGAGTTAGGGGAGCACGGCAGTTTTCGGGAAGAAACACGGTTTCGCATTCCCCAGTCCATAAGAGGATGCATGATGAGGGATGAAAGACTTATCTGATATTGCAGCCCCCGGCAATTCTGGTTTGCCGTGGACGATTCTTGGCAATCGCAGCCCCCAGCGATACTGGCTTGCCGGCAAGCTTGTTGCCGAGAAGGCTTTTATCTTCAGTAGAGAACTTTGATGTTCTCAATGCCGGCTTCCGGCAAGCTTGTTGCCGAGAAGACTTTTATCTTCAGCAGAGAACTTTGACGTTCTCGATGCCGGCTTCCGGCAAGCTTGTTGCCGAGAAGACTTTTATCTTCAGCAGAGAACTTTGACGTTCTCGATGCCGGCTTCCGGCAAGCTTGTTGCCGAGAAGACTTTTATCTTCAGCAGAGAACTTTGACGTTCTCGATGCCGGCTTCCAGCAAGCTTGTTGCCGAGAAGACTTTTATCTTCAGCAGAGAACTTTGACGTTCTCGATGCCGGCTTCCGGCAAGCTTGTTGCCGAGAAGACTTTTATCTTCAGCAGAGAACTTTGACGTTCTCGATGCCGGCTTCCGGCAAGCTTGTTGCCGAGAAGACTTTTATCTTCAGCAGAGAACTTTGATGTTCTCGATGCCGGCTTCCGGCAAGCTTGTTGCCGAGAAGGCTTATGGCAAAGAACTTCGTCGTTCTTGACACCAAGAAGATTGGTCTTAAGGGCGTTGCCAGCCCCCAGGCCATAACTGCGTTTAAACATGACAAGTGATTAGCATCTGAAGGCACTCAACTCACTTGCAAATTTTGACTTCTGCTACATATTCCCTATGCCTGCTGGAATGCTTTCCGGTGCGTACGATCCAGCCAACAGCGCTTGAGGGAACGGGCCCTTAGCGGCTATTCGGAACGTTGCCTCCCGGAAAGGTTTACCTTCTTGGTTCTAGCGCAACCGTACAAGTTGCCGAGCGGACTCGAGGCAACATGGAGCGCAACTAGCCCTGAGAAGGTTCCTTGGCATACAAGTCTATGTAGAAATCTCAAATAAATAGTGCATGGTATCTTCCTGTTCAACCTCTCTTTGTACGTCCACCCTACGCTTTTAGGGAACTTGTCGGCGCAGGCACCTTTGCCGCGAGCGCCGAGTGCGGAACTTCAGCAGCCTGCTGGCGGGGTCGCTACCGACAAGCAACCTTGTCGCAACTAGTCGCAGCTCACTTAAGTTGTTGAGCGGACTCGAAACAAAGTAAGGGCGCAACTAGCTACGAGTTGGTTCCTCCGCGCACAGGTTTTCCATACAAAGAACAAGATCTTCGAGGCGGATAACCTTATATAGAAAGGAAATATCTAAAGTTTCGCATGACTTAGCTTTTCTGTTGCTGCCCTGGCGTCGTTCTTTTGGTCGCCTGCTTCTTAGGAGCCATGACGATGAAGAACAGCTGAGCCTTGACGAGGACGGAACGGCTGCCGCCGAAGTCTTCTTCTTCGGAGGCATGTCGATGAAGAAGATGAAGATCTAGCTTGCGTGCACGCCGGATCGGGTTCGCACAACCTCGACGCCCCCTACCTGGCGCGCCAGAGATGTCGGGGATGCTTGTCTCTGGAATTTCTTCGTCTGGGGTTGGCGTCCATTCTGCTATGAACTCTGCCAATGCCCTGCTTTGGATCGTTGCAGTGCTCTCAAACTTGAGGCCAAAGCTTGACAGTTCCAATGCCCACTCGACAATCCTGCATGTTGCTTCTGGATTCTGCAGTATCCTCTTCAGTGGAAAGCGAGTGACAACTGTGATCTCGTGTGCCTAGAAGTAATGGCGCAGCTTTCTCGAGGCCATGAGAAGGCCGAAAAGCAATTTTTGCACACCAGAGTACCTCGACCTAGCCCCCTGGAGAAGGGAGCTGACAAAGTAAACTGGGCGATGCACCATCTTCTTCTGCACCTCCTTGCACGTCTGCGCAGATTCAATTTTGTCGGGGCCAGAGCTTGTCGGAGAAGCCCCCTGCTTGTCGCTGGATTCACTTGTCGCGGTCGTTGGCTCATCATCCGCCTCCCTCTCCGTTACTAACGCAGCACTAACCACTTGATTGGTTGCCGCTAGGTACAGCAGCAACTTCTCTTGTGGCTTAGGTGCGACAAGTATTGGAGTGGAGGACAGGTACCTCTTCAAGTCCTGTAGCGCGGCCTCCGCTTCCGGAGTCCATTTCATCGGACCTGCCTTTTTCAATATTTTGAAAAACGGCAGGGCGCGCTCAGCAGACTTAGAGATAAACCTGCTGAGAGCAGCCACGCAACCGGTAAGCCTTCGCACATCCTTGACGCGCTTCGGTGCTTCAATCTGCTCGATGGCCTTGATCTTGTCGGGGTTGGCTTCAATTCCCCGCTGAGACACAAAGAACCCGAGAAGCTTGCCGGAAGGGACTCCAAACACGCACTTCTCGGGATTGAGCTTGAGGTTGATCTTGCGCAGATTTGCAAAAGTTTCATCTAAATCTTGGATCAGGGTAGCCTTGTCCTTGCTCTTGACCACTATATCATCCATGTAGGCTTCCACATTTCTATGTATCTGTGGCTCAAAAGTGACATGGACTACCCTTGCAAATGTTGAACCAGCATTCTTCAACCCAAAGGGCATCCGTACAAAACAGTATGTGCCGCAAGGGGTGATAAATGCGGTTTTTTCCTCATCCTCTTCTGCCATGAAGATCTGATGGTATCTTGAGTATGCATCAAGAAATGAAAGCAAATCACATCCGGCTGTGGAGTCAACAATCCGGTCAATACGCGGCAAGGGAAATGGATCATTGGGACAAGATTTATTGACATCAGTGAAGTCTATACAAAGCCTCCATTTCCCGTTCGCCTTGCGCACGACTACAGGATTGGCCAACCACGTGGGATGGAGCACTCCTCTGACAAGGCCTGCTGCTTCCAATTTCCTGATCTCTTCTGCAATGAACTCTTGGCGCTCCATCGCTTGCTTCCTGACTCTCTGCTTGATGGGCCGCGCATGAGGACAGACGGCTAGGTGGTGCTCAATTACTTTCCTGGGAACACCGGGGATATCAGACGGTTGCCATGCAAACACGTCGACATTCGCCCGCAGGAAAGCAACGAGCACGCTTTCCTATTTGGGGTCAAGCGTGGCACTGATGGTGAAGGTACCACCAGTGCCGTCCTTCTTGGCGGACACCTTCTTGGTCTCGGGTGGAGCTGCCATCTTCTTCTTGCACTTGCCGGTGGAGCTCGATGGTGCGTCCTCGACGGTAGCGCAGCACTCCGAAGAGGTGCGCTTGCCGGAATGGGCATCAGAGCTCTTGCCGGACTTTGTCTTCTTCTTCCCCCCGGGAGCTTCAGCGGCAAGTATGTTGTGATCAGCTGCGGCTGCTGCTTCCCGGTAGATCTTGTCGGCGCAGATAAGGGCATCTTTCTTGTCGCCGGGGACAGAGATGACACTTATCGGGCCTGGCATCTTGAGCATGTTGTATGCATAGTGAGAGGCTGCCATAAACTTGGCGAGCGCTGGACGGCCAAGGATCCCATTGTAGGGCAATGGAAAATCGGCAACGTCAAATGTGACCCTCTCAGTTCTGAAATTCATCTCGCTGCCAAATGTGACCGGCAGCGTGATCTTTCCCTTCGGCTTGCTTCTTCCCGGGCTAATTCCTTGGAATGTGCCGGTCTCCTCGAGCTCGCTGTCAGGGATCTGGAGTTTCTGAAGGACCGCGGAGGAGATCAGATTCAAGCCGGCCCCGCCGTCAACTAGCATCTTCGTGACCTTGAGGTTGCGGATAGTTGGTGAAACCAACATCGGCAAGCACCCGACCACAGTTACGCGATCAGGGTGATCCTCAATGTCGAAGATGATAGGCGTGCTGGACCATTTCAGAGGCTTGCGTGACTCTATGGATGGCTCTACTGCATTCACTTCCCGCATCCACTGCTTGAGCTGGCGGTGCGAAGTATACAGAGAAGCACCACCGTCAACGCACAGGACCTCTATGGCTTTCTGAAATTCCTGCTCATCGGCCTCGTCATCATCCATGTCTTCATCGTCGTCGTCATCTTCATCCTTGTCGCGGCCGCGGGGAGGTCTGTCTCCTTGCCGCTGCTTGGCCTTGCCGCGGCGTCCTCCTCGGCCGGGACGTTTCTTGCCGGATCCACCAGCACCTTCCTGGGCCTTCTCCTTGTCGCGTCGCTCGTATTCAGCTTTCTGTAGCTCAACGAGCTGCTCAACCTTCTTGCAACTCTGGAGATCGTGGCCCTTGGTGTGGTGGATCTTGCAATACTGCTTGCCGGAGCCGTCCTGCTTGTCGGCGGCCGCCACAGGCTGGGCCTCCTTGCCGGAGCCACCATCTTTAGTTCCCTTGGCGCCACCTCCGTTGCCGGACTGCTCGACAACTAGCACTTCCTTGCCCTTTTTCCTTCTGTTGTTCTGCCGCCGGCCTTTCCTTGTCGGGGCGGCATCCTCACTATCAGATCCTCCTGCTCCTGTATCCTCTCCGGGGAGCCTCCTCCCCTCTTCAGCGCGTGCACACTTGTCGGCCAGGGCGTAAAGCTCGCTGACGTCTCTGATCTTACACATCGCCATCTCCTCCCTCATCCTTCGATTTCGCACGTTCTGATGGAACGCGCTAATGATCGCGGCGGGGTGGACGTCTGGGATGTTGTGCTGTACACGGCTGAATCTCTGAATGTACTTGCGCAGTGGCTCTCCTTCCTTCTGGGCGAGCAGATGAAGATCGCTTTCTTGGCCATGTGGCTTGTGGCCGCCTGTAAAGGCGCCGACAAACTGATGGCATAAATCTGCCCAGGAGGATATGGAGTTGTCCGGCAAGTGCATGAGCCAGGACCTGACGTTGGGCTTGAGTACCAGCGGGAAGTAGTTGGCAAGGATCTTGTCGTCCCGTCCCCCGGCAGCCTGCACCGCGATGGTGTAGATGCTGAGAAACTCCGACGGATGCGTCTTGCCGTCGTACTTCTCTGGTACGTCTGGTTTGAAATTCTTTGTGCTGGGCCACTGGACTTGCCGCAGCTCACGGGTGAACGCAGGACAACCTACCGCGTACGGCAGATCGCCTGGTTCCCCTGGCGCATGCATATCAACAGAGGGCCCAACGCGCTTGTTGGATTGACGTCGCGCTTCTCTTTGGCGCTCGATGCGGGTTCGAGCGTCTTCTTGTTGTCGTTCATGGAGAACTTGGCGCTGGTCGCGACGAGCTCGCGGGTCCGACGACGTGGTGGAGCCGCTGTCGGGGTGGACCCGGTGAGTCGGTGATTTTGGCCTTCGTAGTGGAGAGTGCATGGAAGTCGCACCTCCCCCGGTCTTGTTGCCATCGGCTCGCGTCCGGCTGTCCTGCCGCGGCAGTGAGGTGCTTGGTTGCCGCGCAGTGTCGCTGTTGGCGAAGCGATGAGGCTCTGGATAGTGGCCCTCCATTCGTCGGTCTTGTCCGCCGTCGGAGGATAGTCTAGGAGCAGTTGAGCTCGCCCCAAGGCTTCTGCTGGAGTGGTGGGCGGCGAAGGTGAACGGTGCGAGGAGCGGGACATGCTCGGACTCCTAACCAAGTTAGAAGGAGCAGTGTCCCGTCCAGGCGACCGCACCTCGCTGGGGCCAGCATGCTGGCGTGCATGCTGGTCTTGAACGCCACGCGAACCACCAGCTTGATCTTGGGCCAGCGGATGTATGGTGCTGCAAATGCTATGACGCTGCTGGTCCCGCCCTTCCTGAGATGGGCGCGGTGGGCGTATGGACGCTGAGGTCTGCGCGGCCTTGTCCTTGGACTTGGTAGCGCTGTGGGCACCCTCGTCGATGTCCATTCTTCCGCCGGCGTCCACTCCACCGTCCGCCTGCTCCGGAGGTGGTGGAAGCGACGCAGACGGGGCTGTCGCCCCCGAAGCCTTCTTCTTCGGTGGCATGTCGGTGAAGACGATGAAGATTTAGCTCGCGTGCACGCCGGATCGGGTTCGCACGATCTCGACGCCCCCTACCTGGCGCGCCAGAGATGTCAGGGATGGCTGATCCACGAACACCTATGGGGATCGGCGGACCCCCTTTCGGTTCGGTGAGGGCGGAGGCCGCACAAAGAGCGGATCGAGGCGGTACACGCGAGCGGTTTTTACCCAGCTTCGGGCCGCACGGATGCGTAAAACCCTACTGCTGCTTGTTTGTGTATATTGAATCCTTGCTCAGGAGCGATGGACGCTATCAGACAGAGCGTGGGAGTGTTTCTGGTGTTTCGAATGAGCCGAACTGGCCGAACCCCCCTACGTTGCGCTTGGGCCTTCTTTTATACTTTCAAGGGGTCACCGACAGGTGGCAACGTAGACTAGAAGGGTAAAAATGGAAAAGGATGCGGTAGGTGCAGCTACCGCTACTGTGGATACAGTGCACCCTACCTAACTCTGACGGCAGGGGACAAGGGCATTAAATGCCTGTCTGAGTTGCCTAAACAGTGCAAAAACTGACCGTTAGGAGCGCCACCGTTTGCCACGATGGCCTTCTCTTCATCTCCGCTTGCCACCGCGCACCCCTAGCTGCACAGCCTCCTGCCACGTGTGCTTGGGAGAGTCCTAGAGCGACACGTTAGCAGGTGTGCTGGAGCGCGGGCACGTAGTGGGGGTTTCCCGCGGCAAGCTCCTTGCCGCAGTCGTCGTCTTGTCGTGTTTGGGAGCTTGTCGCTCACTGGGCCTTGCCGGGACGCAGGGCGCGTCGCGGCAAGCTTTCTTGGTATGCCTTGAGTGGCCTTCCCGGCAAGCTCCTCTTGCCGGGGTCTTGTCTCTTCCCGGCAAGATCCTCTTGTCGGGGCCTGGGTTGGCCTTCCCGGCAAGCTCCTCTTGCCGGGGCCTTGGTTTGAGTACTTTGTTCTTGAATGGTCTTCAAGGGAACCACGGAGGGTCTTGGCGGTCACCCGGCAAGCCTTGCCGCGGGGCGCTGCGACTGCCCGTGCACAAGTTCGGGGTACTAGGGTACCCCTACTCTAGTACACCGACAGGCTTTGATTATATGGGACCATTTCCTTCCTCTAATGGGTATACACATATTTTAGTTGTTGTTGATTACATCACTAAGTGGGTAGAAGCTATTCCAACTAGTAGTGCTGATCACAACACCTCTATTAAGATGGTTAAAGAAGTTATTTTTCTAAGGTTTGGAGTCCCTAGATATTTAATGACTGATGGCGGTTCACATTTTATTCATGGTGCTTTTCGTAAGATGCTTGCTAAGTATGACGTTAATCATAGAATTGCATCTCCATACCACCCACAGTCTAGTGGTCAAGTAGAACTGAGTAATAGAGAGCTTAAATTAATTTTGCAAAAGACTGTTAATAGGTCTAGAAAGAATTGGTCCAAGAAACTTGATGATGCATTATGGGCCTATAGAACTGCATATGAAAATCCTATGGGTACGTCTCCGTATAAGATGGTTCATGGAAAAGCATGTCACTTACCTCTCGAACTAGAACATAAGGCATATTGGGCCATTAAAGAGCTCAATTATGATTTCAAACTTGCCGGTGAGAAGAGACTATTTGACATTAGCTCACTTGATGAGTGGAGAACCCAGGCCTATGAGAATGCCAAACTATTTAAAGAAAAAGTTAAAAGATGGCATGACAGAAGGATACAAAAATGTGAGTTTAATATAGGTGGTTATGTTTTGCTATACAACTCTCGTTTAAGATTTTTTACAAGAAAACTCCTCTCTAAATGGGAGGGTCCTTACGTTATCGAGGAGGTATATCATTCTGGTGCTATAAAAATCAACAACTTCGAACGCACAAACCCGAAGGTGGTGAACGGTCAAAGAATCAACCATTATGTCTCAGGTAATTCCATAAATGTTGAAACCAATGTCATTGAAACCGTAACCCCGGAGGAGTACATAAGGGACACCTTCCAGAATGTTTCATACTCCAAAAAGGAATAGGCATGTGGTACGGTAAGTAAACCGACTCCAAAATAGTTCTAATAGCATTTTTTTCTCCGTTTTGGAATATTTAAGAAAATAGGAAAATTAGAAGTAGTCCGGGAAGGACACAAGGCGTCCACGAGGGTGGAGAGCGCGCCTTACCCCCCTGGGTGCTCCCTCGTGGGCACCTCGTGTGCCCTTCGGACTCTGTTTTCTTGCACGATACTTCTTTTGGTCGGTAAAAATTCATTATATAACCTCCAGAAGGTTTTGACCACCGTACAACGCAAATATCCTCTGCTTTTGTTTCAAGCTGTTTTCTGCCAGAATTGTCAAGGCCAGACATCATGTCGTCCCCCTCCTCCAACAATGAGGGCGATGATGCTTGGCTAATGAAGATAGATCTGAAGAGAAAAGAACCCGGGGAGATCAACAAGGATGATAGGATCAATAAGGCCACGGAGGATCAAGCTCCGGCAGCATAAGAAGAAGACATCCTTCAACCTCATTACAATCTTCTTACCCCTACTGAAACTGATGCTTTCAAGATGATTGAAATAGTTTGGGTGCAGAACAAGTATCTAACTCGTGAAAATATTCTGTTGCAAGAGCATATCACTGCACTTAAGGGCATTGTTTGTACGTTGGAGCACCTCCTACGCTCGATGTTGGACGACAAGACTACGCCATCAACAACTCCATCATCACTACCACCAAAGGAGAACTGAGTATCGGGTATGGGCATTGTCGTGGTTTTGTCACGGTAGATGTCCTAGTGTGAGGACTTAGTCATGGATCCATTGCAGCGTAGTTAGCTTAAAGGGGTTAAAGCGGACAAAGGACACAAGGAGTTATACTGGTTCGGCCCCTTGCGGTGAAGGTAAAAGCCTACTCCAGTTGTGATGGGATTTCTAGGGTTTCGATGTCTAGGGAGCGAATAAGCTTTGCCTGGCTCTCGAGTTGTTGTTTTTTCTGTCCTTGAACCGCCGCCGGGTCGTCCCTTTATATATACAGGTTGACGCCCGGTGGTTTGCAGAATCCTGGCCGACTCATAAACGTGTCCGGCTCGGTTTCTACCCTTTCCTATCTTACATCACAAGTTACACACCATATGGCGGTTTATTCTACGGGCCCTAATCCTCCTTTGGGCCCTAGGCCTTTAGATCTCTATAGTAAAACGCCATTGTCGGTGTCAAAACCAGCGGATCTCGGGTAGGGGGTCCCGAACTGTGCGTCTAGGCCGGATGGTAACAGGAGGCAAGGGACACGAAGTTTTACCCAGGTTCGGGCCCTCTTGATGGAGGTAACACCCTACGTCCTGCTTGATTAATATTGATGATATGGGTAGTACAAGAGTAGATCTACCACGAGATCGGAGAGGCTAAACCCTAGAAGCTAGCCTATGGTATGATTGTTGTGTTGTATGTCATCCTACGGACTAAAACCCTCCGGTTTATATAGACACCGGAGAGGGTTAGGGTTACACAAAGTCGGTTACAATGGTAAGAGATCTACATATCCGTATCGCCAAGATTGCCTTCCACGCCAAGGAAAGTCCCTTCCGGACACGGGACGAAGTCTTCAATCTTGTATCTTCATAGTCCAGGAGTCCAGCTGAAGGTATAGTCCGGCCATCCGGACACCCCCTAATCCAGGACTCCCTCAGTAGCCCCTGAACCAGGCTTCAATGACGATGAGTCTGACACGCAGATTATCTTTGGCATTGCAAGGCGGGTTCTCCTCCAAATTCCGTGTACTTGTTGAATAAAGTCCGGTTTCTTGTAAATGTTGCACTCCTCGGCTTCTACGCCCAATAATGGTCGTCTCCCACGTGTCAAACGAATATGAAAAGTCTGAGTATTTTTACATCCACACCTCTAGCCGCGTAAATGAGCCGCCCATTTAAGGGGACGAGGATTTAGATCCAAACCACACCTTCTCCCCTTTGCGAGTGTTCATCAGAGCGCATCCGACAAAGGTCCATACCACCATGGCCAGCCGTCCCAACTCCTCCTTTCTCCCTTCCAGCCCTCAGCCTGGATATTGGGAGAGAGGCTCCATCCCGCACAGCGAGCTAGTGACGCTCCAGACCAAGGGATTTCTCCCCCCGGCCTATATGGTCCCGGTTCGAGCCGGTCTTGCCATCTATAATGGCGGAGAGCAAGTTGAGAGTGCCCCTAATCCCTCCAAAGGAGAGCGGGTATGCCTCGTCCCTTATTTAATAAGAGGGCTCGGATTTCCAATCCATCCATTTCTCCGGGGGCTCCTGGAGTTCTATGGCCTCCAGCTACACAATCTCACGCCTGCCTCCGTATTGCATATCGTGGGCTTCGTAGCCCTCTGCGAGCTGTTTTTGGGTGTTGAGGCTCATTTCGGGCTATGGAAAGAGCTATTCTGCCTTGTGCCCCGTTCTCAGAAGGGGTCAATATATCAAGTGGGCGGAGCCGAAGTGTGGCACATCGCCGGGACCGGATATCTATCCGGAACCCCAAAGATGGCGCCCGAGGACTGGCCTTCAGAATGGTTTTACATAGAGGACGTCCCGCTACCGGATCCTGTCCGGATCGGCCTTCCTGAGTTCGACAGTGCTCCACTAAAGAAGCGCCTAAGTTGGCGTCCACGGAGCCCTCAGAGGGAAAGTGACAAGGACGTCCGTTACCTGATGGGCCGGATAAGATTGTTAGCTCATTCCGGACTGACCATGATCGGGGTCATGGCCGCATGCATCATGCGAGGGGTGCAGCCACTACAGTACAGAGGCCACCCCATGTGGGATTTCAACGGGGAGGACGACGCCACCCGCTACGGCCGTAAGGGACCGGATTCGGCTGCGGCCCTAACAAAGACCTTGTCCGCTTTGTACAAGGGAGAAGAGGAGGAATTTCTCCGTGTCAACCCACAGGGTGGATTTTCTATGTACAATCCCCCAAGCTGGGTAAGTGGTTTACTTGCCCATCCATTTTATATTCCCATTGTTAAATATTCAGTCTAACGACTTTAACGCAGGAACTGCGCCAGGCTGTTAAAGAAATAAACAGCCCTCCTCCACAACCCGAGGACCCAGGACGGTCCCTCGACCCGGCCTCTCAAGAGGATCCGGACTTATCTGTGGAGCTGATTGATGGAGTGTTCCATCAATTGAGCAAGGACAACACCTTGGTGGCCATTACGGCCGATTACCCAGGACTAATCCCGGCCTCCCAAGTAACTGAGAACGAAGTCCTCGTACCCCGAATAGGAGTCCGCCCTCTCGTGTTTTCAGTTTCCTGATTACAACCGAGCTTTGTAGGGGAGGTTTTTGAGACGGGAGGCCGAACCTGCGGCGACAAGCCAACGAGGGGCCGCAGGGCCCCGTGGGCAGAAAAGAGGTGCAGTCCGGACCGAGGCGTCAGCGCAAAGGTATGGCGCGCCCCCTTATCCCAGGTGTTATACCTTCAAGGCATATTAACACTCGTGCTCTCTTCAGGACAAAGAGACCTCGCCGGACTATATCCGGAAAGGCTGCCAATCGTGCCTCCACCAGCCAGGCTCCAAAGCCTGGTCCGGAGGCGGAGGCGAGCACAAGGCGCGCACCGGACGCTCCTCCGACGGAGGGTGTGGACAGGTTGTCTGCCACCAACTCTGAGGTGGAGAGTGCCATGAACCACATGCGTCGCCGGACAATTCTTCGTGCTTGTTTCTCCCAAGAGGCATTAGATGCCTTCAATTCGGGAGATGCGTACCTCCGTGCCGCTCAAAATGGTCTAGCCAGAGCCACGGAGCAATATGTAAAAGACATACTGGTAAGAAAATTTTGGTAATTATATATATATACCAGTAGCCCCCGAGACTTGAAACAGTAAGAATAACTGATTTAAGGATCATTTATTATGCAGGTTCTTACACAGAAAAATTCCCTACTGTCCCAGGAGCTGGAAGAGTGCAAAGCCCAACTTGAGGCTGCACTAGCCATGGCAGGGGAGCCCAAGGAGAGCCCCTCTGGTAGTATACACTTCGAAAGATAAGTATTTTGCGAAGCACATCATGGGTGCGAATCTGACAAATGAAATTGCAGATGGCGCCGGATTGAATCCGGAAAGGCAACACCTCCTACGCTAGCTGAAGGCTGGTGAGAAGGTGTTGACAAAGGTGAGGTGGGAGAAGAACGATCTCCAAGATGCCAACACCAAGCTGGGCGTCGACCTGAAAGATGTTTGTGCCCAGCTGTCAGACTCCGTTAAGGATAATCAACGGCTTCGGCACGGCATATTTAGTAAGTGCTTGATCGAACCTTTGAAAAAAAGTTCGACGGGGAAGTCGACTAACAGAGTAATGTCTGTAGGTGTGCTAACAGGTCGTCCTGCAGAGGAGATGCCCGGTTCGACGGGTGACCTTCTTCCCGAGCTCTCGCAACTGCTCAAGCGAGTTCGGCAGGCGATGCAAGGCGTAGCCCAGGCCTTGTGGCCATCCATCTCCATGCCCGAAGGTCTTGGAGAGCTTGTGGAGAAGCTAAAGGGAGCACCGTGGCGCTTCCGATTGTGGAAGATATCGGCCTGCCGTCAAGGCGCTAGGGAGGCCTGGGCCATGGTGAAGACTCGGTACACAAAGGCTGACCCCAACCACATGGCCGAGGTCGGTCCTATGGGGCCCGATGGGAAGGAGATCCCTGTAAGCTTAGTATACGGCCAAGTAGAATTGGCCGCAAAGTATTCCTAGCAGGACTGTAAATTAGACAGCCTGTTAGATGGTATTGAAGAGGAATACAATCAGTCAGAATGCCTATGTAATTTAATTGACATTTATAATGCCTTCTAGCCGGATTGTAGATCGTTTGTCATGGCCGACCTTTTCGCTTCAGCCTCGGGACCTGACGGTCCGGAGTGTGTCCGAATTCCCATGCGGTTATATAAGAACCGGGGAATGCATGGAGACCAGGCGTAGGGGTCATTAGTGCGTGAACAGACAAGTGCCCGACTAGTTATGTTATATTACATGGTTAGTAAGAAACATCTTCCAGGGAGAATAGTTCCATTAGGGGTTCCTTTCCCTGGGAGGCATGCCCTAAAGTGCATGCCCATTCTGCGAAAAAGACGCGGGAAAAAGCATCTGGGGGCGCATAAATAGATAAGTGAAAAGATCATCTTTTAGGTCACCAACCGAATATTCCCTTAAGAACGCTAGCTTTCGGCTTCACCCAGTCTGAGGTACACATCCGGCTGATCCGGCAGTAACAATCGCAGAGGTGCTCCCTTTACCGCCTAGCCGAATAATCGGGAAAGTAGGGGTAAGCACAGGAGCCAGGCAACCCAGCTTGGCCAAAACTTAAGTCATATCGATGCATATAATGGTGAAATAAAAGGTACATGTGGAAGCATAACACATGTGTTGGGCATGAAGCCCGTATAAATAAGCTTCTGTTAAAAGAAGCCCCCAAGTTTAATGAGTGCGAATAGCACGTCATTTGATGAGCCTTTAAAGGCTATAAGAGAAAGGAAGGGGATAAGGAGAGAAATGTAAGACAGACAGTATATAAAAAATGGACAGAGGAAGGAGACGAACATAGAGTCCGGCGCTAGGCATAGAATCTTCGGAGACGGGCTGCGTTCCATGGGTTCGACTCGAGTCGGTTATCCGATGCATCTCACAGGCGGTACGCTCCACCAGTCAGGACTTGGTCAATTATGAAGGGACCTTCCCACTTGGGCTTGAGTTTGTCCTTTTTCTTGTCCGGCAGGCGTAGAACTAATTCGCCAATGTTGTAATTTTTGGGCCGTACTTCTCTGCTTTGGTATCTTCGAGCCTGCTATTGATAGAATGCGGAACGGGCTTTTGCCACATCATGCTCCTCCTCCAATGCGTCCAAACTGTCCTGCCGATCGAGCTCGGCTTCTCTTTCTTCGTACATGCGCACTCAAGGTGAGTCATGGATTATGTCGCAAGGCAAAACTGCCTCTGCGCCGTACACCATAAAGAATGGTGTGTATCCAGTGGTGCGATTCGGCATGGTCCGCAGCCCCCAGAGTACAGAGTCGAGCTCCTCTACCCAGTGCGTGTTAGATTCCTTGAGGGACCGCACTAATCTGGGTTTGATGCCGCTCATGATAAGACCATGTGCATGTTCGACCTAGCTATTAGTTTGTCGGTGATAGACGGAAGCATAATCGAGCTTGATGCCCATGTGTTTGCACCAAAGTTTTACCTCGTCGGCCGTGAAGTTTGTGCCGTTATCAGTGATGATGCTTTGGGGGACGCCGTAACGGTGTACAACCCCGGATATAAAGTCTATCACCGGTCCGGATTCGGCCGTCTTAACAGGCTTGGCTTCTATCCATTTGGTGAACTTATCCACCATGACCAGTAAGTATTTTTGCTTGTGGGTTCCGCCTTTAAGGGGTCCAACCATGTAAAGCCCCCAGACCGCGAAGGGCCAAGTGATGGGGATAGTTTGGAGGGCGGTGGGTGGCATATGGCTTTGGTTTGCAAAGAGCTGGCAACCGACGCATCGTTGGACTAAGTCCTGGGCGTCTGCCCGGGCCGTCGGCCAATAAAAGCCTGTACGGAAGGCCTTGCTTACAAGGGACCGAGCTGCAGCGTGATGACCGCCGAGTCTGGCATGAATTTCAGCCAGGAGGTTCCGCCCTTCCTCTTCGGAGATGCACCTTTGAAGGACTCCGGTAGTGCTTTTCCTATAAAGCTCTCCCTCGTGGACTTTGTAGACTTTGGATCGCCGCACTATGCAGCGTGCCTCATTTTGGTCCTCGGGGAGTTCCTGCCTAGTAAGTTAGGCGAGGAATGGTTCTGTCCATGGGGCGATGACGACCATTATTACATGGGCTGAAGGTGTTATTTCATTGGCAGAGCCTCTGATTGTGTCAGAATGTTCGATGTCGGGCAGTGCGGTTGGGTCCGGGCTGTTATTGTTCGGCTCCCCTTCCCATACTACAGATGGCTTGAACAGCCTTTGCAAGAAGATGTTGGGGGGGACTATATCACGTTTTACGCCGATGCGTGCCAGGACATTTGCCGCCTGATTATTTTCCTGGGCAATATGGTGAAATTCAAGCACTTCGAACCGAGCTGACATTTTTAGGACGGCGTTGCGGTAAGCTGCCATTTTTGGATCCTTGGCATCAAAGTCTCCATTTATTTGGGATATTGCAAGGTTCGAGTCCCCGTGCACCTCTAGGCGTTGAATGCCCATGGATACTGCCATCCGCAGACCATGTAAAAGGGCCTCATATTTAGCTGCATTGTTGGAGTCTGTGTACATAATCTGGAGTATGTATTGAACTATGTCTCTTGTGGGGGACGTCAAAATGACGCCAGCCCCTAATCCGGCCAACATCTTGGAGCCGTCGAAATGCATGATCCAATTTGAATATGTGTCGTACTCTTTAGGGAGTTCGGCCTCCGTCCATTCTGTGAGAAGTCGGCCAAGACTTGCGACTTGATGGCTCGCCGTGGCTTATAAGTTATGTCGAACGGGAGGAGCTCAATGGCCCATTTTGCAATCCGGCCCGTTGCGTCATGGTTGTTTATAATATTGTTAAGTGGTACTTCCGAGGCTACTGTTATTGAACACTCTTGAAAGTAGTGTCGTAGCTTCCGGGATGCCATGAATACCGTGTAAGCAATCTTTTGATAATGTGGGTACCGTGATTTGCACAGAGTGAGGACAGTGGACACATAATAGACCGGCTTTTGAAGGGGGAATTTGTGTCCGTCTGTTTCTGGTTCGACAACGAGCACTGCACTTACAACCTGATGTGTTGCTGCAACGTACAATAGCATTGGTTTGCCAATGTTTGGCGCGGCCAGGACTGGGTTTGTTGCCAATATGGCTTTTATTTCGTCGAGTCCGGCCGTGGCTGCATCCGTCCATTCAAAGTGTTCAGTGCACCGAAGGAGGCGGTAAAGGGGTAGGGTCTTTTCTCCCAAGCGGGAGATAAAGCGGCTTAGAGCCACCACGCATCTGGTTAACTTTTGTATTTGGTTGAGGTCCTTTGGGATATTCAGTTGCGACAGAGCTCGGATCTCGGCTGGATTTGCTTCAATTCGTCTACCGGATACAATGAAGCCCAAGAGCTTTCTGGCTGGAACGCCGAAAACGCATTTTTCCGGGTTGAGCTTGATGTCGTATGTTCGGAGGTTATCAAATGTGAGCCTCAAGTCGTCTACTAGAGATTCGACATGTCTTGTTGTGATGACCACATCATCTACATATGCCTCCACTGTTTTGCCGATCTAGTTTGCCAGGCATGTCTGAGTCATGCGCTGATATGTTGCGCCGGCATTTTTGAGCCCGAAGGGCATTGTGTTGAAGCAGAATGGGCCGTATGGTGTGATAAATGCCGTTGCGGCTTGGTCTGATTCTGCCATCTTGATTTGATGGTAGCCGGAATATGCGTCGAGGAAACACAACGAATCGTGTCCTATAGTAGCATCGATAATTTGATTGATGCGGGGGAGGGGGAAGGGATCCTTTGGGCAAGCCTTGTTAAGGTCTTTAAAATCAACGCACAGGCGCCAGGATTTGTCCTTCTTTGGTACCATCACCAGGTTTGCTAGCCAGTCCGGATGTTTTATATCTCTGATGAATCCGGCCTCCAAAAGCTTTGCTAGCTCCTCTCCCATGGCATGTCTCTTAGGTTCGGAAAAACGCCGAAGAGCTTGTTTGACAGGTTTGAATCCTTTTAGGATATTTAAGCTGTGCTCGGCCAGCCTGCGTGGGATTCCTGGCATGTCTGAAGGGTGCCAGGCAAAAATGTCCCAGTTCTCTCATAGGAAATCTCGCAGTGCGGCGTCTACATCAGGGTTTAACCGTGCCCCGATGGAAGCTGTTTTATTGGGGTCCGTTGGATGGACCTGGAATTTGACTATTTCGTCCGCTCGTTTAAAGGAGGTGGACTTGGTTCTTTTGTCGAGTACCACATCGTCCCTATTCACCATGGAGCGCAGCGCAGTCAGTTCCTCAGCCGCTAGGGCTTCGGATAGTGCCTCGAGGGCCAGTGCGGCTGTCTTGTTTTCGGCATGGAGTGCTATGTCCGGATCAGTAGCGAGAGTGATGATCCCGTTAGGCCTGGGCATCTTGAGCTTCATGTAACCGTAATGGGGTATTGCTTGGAAGATTGTAAATGCTTCCCGCCCTAGTAGAGCGTGATAACCGCTGCTGAACGGAGCCATGTGGAACGTGACCTCTTCGGACCTGTAATTATCCGGCGTGCCGAACACCACATCTAGTGTGATTTTTCCTGTACAACGCGCTTCCCGACTTGGGATTATTCCTCTAAAGGTTGTGCTGCTTCGCTCAATGCGGTTCCAGTCTATTTCCATTTTTTGAAGGGTTTCCTCATAAATGAGGTTCAATCCGCTGCTGCCTTCCATGAGTACCTTGGTAAGACGAAAGTCGTCCACTATTGGACTGAGGACCAATGCGGCCGGTGCTCGGGCTGTTCGGAATTTAGGTTCATCACTGGCGTTAAAGGTAATAGCCGTGTCACTCCTTGGGTTTATTATTGCTACTTTGTAGACTTTGGCAATGCTGCGGAGTGTCCTTTTTCGCATATTATTTGATGCGAAAGTCTTGAAGACTGTTAATACCGTATTGGCGTCTCTGGGGTGGCTTTCTGTGGCCTCCGGAATTAGGAGATCTTCGCCAATTTTGGCCACCTGCCGGAGTATCCAACATGCTCTAAGGCTGTGAGTTGGTGTGGCGTCCTCTGTACTGTGAATTTTACAGGGTCCATTAAGCCATCCTTCCAGTACGGTTCCATGCCCTGTAGAGGGTTTTTGCTTTTTGGTGTTTGACCCGGGTGTCTGGCGATGATGCACCCTTTTATTTCGGACTGGGTTTGTATTCAGGGCCGGATCGTCCCAAAATTTTATTTCGGTTTTCTAGGCGCTTTCCATCGCACTGTACTTTCGTACAATGGATGCTAAGTCAGCGAAGCGTGTAATATCACGGTGACTTATGGCATTGAGGATTCCCTTGTCCGTGCAATTATTGCAGAAGATTGAGATTGTGTCTTCCTCGCGGCAGTCCCTTATCCTGTTCCTAACCAGGAGGAATCTGGCCCAGTAATCATGTACTGTTTCATCGGGCTCTTGCCTGATTTGGGATAGATCGCTTATGTTCGGGTGGGTGGGTGGAATTAAATCCGAAGCCTCACCCAATCTGAGGCTCAGAGGCCGAGGAATTTCTGAACTCGAAAATTTGGATTCCTGGATGTTGTCCAATGAATCCAGCCCATCGCCTGACTCTAAGTTCAGGTCTTGAGTGATATCCTCCCCTCCGTGGGTATCCGGCTTGGAGGGATCGGGAGTCCGGACGTAGCTAGTCCTTAAGATAGATGAAGGGTCGCCGCACTGTCCCTCTACCACAGCAACGTGATGGGTGACTTAGGGAGAGTTAATCTCTCTCAGATCAGGTTTAGGCCCAATCTGGTCGTAATCCGTAGCGACTCCCAGGGCGGCGATGCCATCCAAGAGCTCGTTTATGGAGGAGAGATCCATTGGATCTAACTGCTCAGCGAGTTCCGAGCTGACATGAAGATTGTTTTCGATGGATCGAGAGGTCATCGTCGGCGCAGAAGCCGAACAGGCGGTCATAAGAAAACTACCTAGCTGGAGGGTTTGGCCGACAGCCAAAGCTCCCTTAGCAACGGTGCCGTCTTTAAAGACGGGGCGGGGCATCCTTCCTGATGGCGACGACACAGAGGAACTCTCAATGAAAGCACCAATGTCGGTGTCAAAACCGGCGGATCTCGGGTAGGGGGTCCCGAACTATGCGTCTAGGCCGGATGGTAACAGGAGGCAAGGGACACGAAGTTTTACCCAGGTTCGTGCCCTCTTGATGGAGGTAAAACCCTACGTCCTGCTTGATTACTATTGATGATATGGGTAGTACAAGAGTAGATCTACCACGAGATCGGAGAGGCTAAACCCTAGAAGCTAGCCTATGGTATGATTGTTGTTCTGTATGTCGTCCTGTGGACTAAAACCCTCCGGTTTATATAGACACCGGAGAGGGTTAGGGTTACACAAAGTCGGTTACAATGGTAGGAGATCTACATATCCGTATCGCCAAGCTTGCCTTCCATGCCAAGGAAAGTCCCTTCCGAACACGGGACGAAGTCTTCAATCGTGTATCTTCATAGTCCAGGAGTCCGGGTGAAGGTATAGTCCGGCCATCCGGACACCCCCTAATCCAGGACTCCCTCAGCCATGCTCCTTGTCTTCATGGGCTTCAATATGGATAACTCCTTATAGGTATAACCCGGCCCCTCCTGGGTGGTTTATACTCAGTAGTTATATCCCCAACATTAAGCCCCAGATTGGTTTGAACCTGTTCATGTCAATCTTCAACACTTAGGAAAATTCCGCCTTCAATATCTTCACAAAAATCTTGTAAACCACCATGACGTCACCTTCCAAGACCATGATAACCCGTCGTGACATCATCCGCTATTAACTTTACACAGAACCCAAATCTTTTAATGCATCTTCTTTAATGGATCTCCGAAAATCGAGGCGTCTGCATGTCTGCATATCCATTTTTCAACCTCCTCGATTCTCGTGCCTGCCACTTATCCATTCATCTTATAAATAGGGTTGAGGGTCATTTTCATTTTCCCCTCGTGCCTCTTCGTCTTGTCATCTTCCTTGCGTCGCTCGAGCTCTTGAGCTCCGCCGCCGCCGTCGGACTTCACCTCTGCTTCAACTTTGGCCACTGCATCGACCTGTTCGGACCAGACCCTGCTCACGCACCTCCGCCATTCAATAGTTTCGGTAAGTTCTTCTTCTTCTTCTCTATAGATCTGTTTAGGGTTCATACGGGCTCATGGAAGTTTTCGTGGTTTTTTCCCTTGTTCTTCATCATAGGCTACATGATAGATTCCAAACCTGATATATCCTTGTGCGGTAACAATGATAGTCCTTCTTTTGCCATCAGATTATCTCTTTTATGTAGAAAAGCCCGATCTGGAACTTCATGAACTGCTCCAGCACCAACTTTTAGGTCTAAATGTCTTCCTTTTACTGATATGCGGTAGATCTGAAATTCTAATGTGAAACTGTGAAACTTGTTCTTCCTCACTTAATCATTTTTTTGCTTCAGATCTATACTCTCATTGTCCGTGTAGGCGGTTTATCTTTTAGAAAATAACCTGCCATATACCATTAGTCCCCTTGTAAACCGCCAACCACTTTATCATTTATAATAGCATCAACCTCCGGTTTAACAATTTTGCATGCCTGAATACCTTTTGTCTCTTAACCTGCAATGCTTTATGCTTGTTAACCATGAATCTTAACCCGGCACAAACCTTCCTTCAGGTTGTCCAAAAAATGGCCAAGACTTTTTATGCTTGTAACTGGGTTCCATCCTGGATTACGGAAGAAGATCTGAAAGGATGTGTTATAACTGGCGCTTTACCAAAATAGAGTGAAATCCACTGACGAGCCCCCAGCCCAGAAAATCCTCCTGAGCCCAAGGATGGCGAGATAGTTCTGTTTGTTGATCATCTGAACCGTGGTTTTAAACCTCCTAGATCAAAGTTTTTTCGTGATGTGCTTGCTAGCTTCCAAATCCACCCACAAGATATTGGACCTAACTCTGTGTCCAATATTTGTAATTTTCAAGTGTTTTGCGAGGCTTATCTGTAAGAAGAACCGACCGTTGAACTGTTCAGGGACTTTTTCTATTTAAACCGCCATATCGAATTTGTAGACGGGCCCAATACTGAACTTGGCGGCATTTCAATTCAGAAAAGGAAAGACGCCAGCTTCCCTCACGCCAAGCATCATAGTCACCCTAAGGATTGGAACCAGACTTGGTTCTATTGCAATGATACTCCACCTGATGATGAGAATCCTCTGCCGGGTTATCGTGCTCACCGACTTACCAATACACATCCATTTCCCCAAAGGTTGACTGCAAAAGAACGGGCCAAATATGCACCACAACTTGCAAAGGTCAGAAACTTTATGGCTAACGGTTTAACAGGAATTGACTTTGTTGGGTGGTGGATATCTTGGAGTATTTTTCCTTTAAGCCGTCGCCCCGGTTTAATGTGCAATACACAGGGGACTCAAAAGATCCTCAACGGCACACTGACATTTAGTTAACTGACGCTGAAATCACTGAAGCTGTTAAAAAGATACTGGATGAATCGGTGGCTGTCTGTAGCAAAACAGGGCTAAGTCCCTTCTGCGTTTTGAATAAACCGCTAGCTGTAAGAATTGCTTAACACCAATTTGAACCAGACATTCTTAACTCTTCCTTATATCCTTTGCCAATCTTTTAACAGGGTGACGACCCATTTTGGAAGAAGAAACCTCGGGATAAACCGGCCAAGACCCCTCGACCCAAAACAAAGGTCGTCAAAAAATCTGCCAAGAAGAAAGCATCCGAATCCACCGGGCTGAACCTCGACAAGGATCTTGATAATCCGGACTCAGAGGTAGAACTTGATTCTCTTGGTTCATTTTTCATACACCTCATTGACAATGAACCTTATCAGGATGACTGATACATCTCCGACGTATCTATAATTTTTTATTGCTCCATGCTATATTATCTTCTGTTTTGCACATTATTGGGCTTTATTATTCACATTTATATTATTTTTTGGAATAACCTATTAACCGGAGGCCCAGCCCAGAAGTGCTATTTTTTTGCCTATTTCAGAGTTTCGCGGAAAAAGAATATCAAACGGAGTCCAAACGGAATGAAACCTTCAGGAACGTGATTTTTGCAACGAACATGATCCAAGAGAATTGGACCCTACGTCAAGCAACCAACAGGGAAGCCAGGAGGTAGGGGGCGCGCCTACCCCCCAGGCGCGCCCTCCACCCTCGTGGCCCCCCTATTGCTCCATCGGTGTACTCCTTCCTCCTGTATATACCTACGTACCCCCAAACGATCAGATACGGAGCCAAAACCCTAATTCCACCGCCATAACTTTCTGTATCCACGAGATCCCATCTTGGGGCCTGTTCCGGAGCTCCGCCGGAGGGGGCATCGATCACAGAGGGCTTCTACATCAACAACATAGCCTCTTTGATGATGTGTGAGTAGTTTACCTCAGACCTTTGGGCCCATAATTATTAGCTAGATGGCTTCTTATCTCTTTTTGGATCTCAATACAATGTTCTCCCCCTCTCTCGTGGAGATCTATTCAAGGTAATCTTCTTTTGCGGTGTGTTTGTTGAGACCGATGAATTGTGGGTTTATGATCAAGTTTATCTATGAACAATATTTGAATCTTTTCTGAATTCTTTTATGTATGATTGGTTATCTTTGCAAGTCTCTTTGAATTATCAGTTTGGTTTAGCCTACTAGATTGATCTTTCTTGCAATGGGAGAAGTTCTTAGCTTTGGATTCAATCTTGCGGTGTCCTTCCCAAGTGACAGTAGGGGCAGCAAGGCACGTATTGTATTGTTGCCATCGAGGATAACAAGATGGGTTTTTTATCATATTGCATGAATTTATCCCTCTACATCATGTCATCTTGCTTAAAGTGTTACTCTGTTCTTATGAACTTAATACTCTAGATGCATGCTGGATAGCGGTCGATGTGTGGAGTAATAGTAGTAGATGTAGGCAGGACTCGGTCTACTTGTCTCGAACGTGATGCCTATATACATGATCATACCTAGATATTCTCATAACTATGCTCAATTCTATCTATTGCTCAACAGTAATTTGTTCACCCACCATAAAATACTTATGCTCTTGAGAGAAGCCACTAGTGAAACCTATGGCCCCGGGTCTATTTTCCATCATATTAATCTTCTAACACTTAGTTATTTTCATTTCCTTTTATTTTACTTTGCATCTTTATCATGAAAACACCAAAAATATTATCTTATCATATCTATCAGATCTCACTCTAGTAAGTGACCATGTAGGGATTGACAACCCCTTATCGCATTGGTTGCGAGGATTTATTTGTTTTGTGTAGGTGTGAGGGACTCGCGCGTAACCTCCTACTAGATTGATACCTTGGTTCTCAAAAACTGAGGGAAATACTTATGCTACTTTGCTGCATCATCCTTTCCTCTTCAAGGGAAAACCAACGCAGTGCTCAAGAGGTAGCAAGAAGGATTTCATGCCCCGTTGCCGGGGAGGTCTACGCAAAAGTCAAGATACCACATACCCATCACAAACCCTTATCTCCCGCATTACATTATTTTCCAGTTGCCTCTCATTTTCCTCCCCCCACTTCACCCTTGCTGTTTTATTCGCCCTCTCTCTCTCTATCCTCCCTCTCTTTCTCTATTTGCCTCTTTTTTTCCCGTTCCTCGTTTGCTTGTGTGTTGGATTGCTTGCTTGTCATGATGGCTCAAGATAACTCTAAATTGTGTGTCTTTACCAATACCAACAACAATGATTTTATTAGCACTCTGATTGCTCCTCTTACCAATGTTGAATCTTGTGAAATTAATGCTGCCTTGCCGAATCTTTTCATGAAAGATCCGTTTTCCGGCCTTCCTAGTGAAGATGCCGCTACCCATCTAAATAGATTTGTTGATTCATGTGATATGCAAAAGAAGAAAGATGTGGACAATGATATTGTTAAATTGAAGCTATTTCCTTTTTCGCTTAGAGATCATGCTAAAGCTTGGTTTTCGTCTTTGCCTAAAAATAGTATTGATTCTTGGAATAAGTGCAAAGATGCTTTTATCTCTAAGTATTTTCCTCCCGCTAAGATCATCTCTCTTAGAAATGATATTATGAATTTTAAGCAACTTGATCATGAACATGTTGCACAAGCTTGGGAGAGGATGAAATTAATGATACGTAATTGCCCAAAACATGGTTTGAATTTGTGGATGATTATACAAAAATTTTATGCCGGATTGAATTTTTCTTCTAGAAATCTTTTAGATTCGGCCGCGGGAGGCACTTTTATGGAAATCACTTTAGGAGAAGCTACTAAACTACTAGATAATATTATGGTTAATTATTCTCAATGGCACACTGAAAGATCTACTAATAAAAAAGTGCATGCGATAGAAGAAATTAATGTTTTGAGTGGAAAGTTGGATGAACTTATGAAATTATTTGCTACTAAGAGTGTTTCTTCTGATCCTAATGATATGCCTTTTTCTACTTTGATTGAGAATAATAATGAATCTATGGATGTGAATTTTGTTGGTAGGAATAATTTTGGTAACAACGCGTATAGAGGAAACTTTAATCCTAGGCCTTATCCTAGTAATTCCTCTAATAATTATGGTAATTTCTACAACAATTCTTATGGAAATTTTAATAAGACGCCCTCTGAATTTGAGACTAGTGTTAAGGAATTTATGAATTCACAAAAGAATTTCAATGCTTTGCTTGAAGAGAAATTGCTTAAAGTTGATGGTTTGGCTAGGAACGTTGATAGAATTTCTCTTGATGTTGATTCTTTAAAACTTAGATCTATTCCTCCTAAGCATGATATCAATGAGTCCCTCAAAGCCATGAGAATTTCCATTGATGAGTGCAAAGAAAGAACCGCTAGGATGCGTGCTAAGAAAGATTCCTTTATAAGAGCGTGTTCTTCTAGTTTCCATGATAATAAAGATGAAGATCTAAAAGTTATTGATGTGTCCCCTATTAAATCTTAGTTTTGAAATATGAATCTTGATAATGATGGGACTGAATATGATCCACCTTTACCTAGAAGGCGTTCCAAAAATTCGGAGTTTTTAGATGTTGATGCTAAATTTGATAAAAGTGGGCTTGAAGAGATCAAAACTCTAGATGTTAACGAACCTACTATTTTGGATTTCAAGGAATTTAATTATGATAGCTGCTCTTTGATAGATTGTATTTACTTGTTGCAATCCGTGCTAAATTCTCCCCATGGTTATAGTCAAAATAAAGCTTTTACCAAACATATCGTTGATGCTTTGATGCAATCTTATGAAGAAAAACTTGAGTTGGAAGTTTCTATCCGTAGAAAACTTTATGATGAGTGGGAACCGACTATTAATATTAAAACTAAAGATCATGAATGCTATGCTTTGTGTGATTTGGGTGCTAGTGTTTCCACGATTCCAAAGACTTTGTGTGATTTGTTAGGTTTCCATGATTTTGATGATTGCTCTTTAAACTTGCACCTTGCGGATTCCACTATTAAGAAACCTATGGGAAGAATTAATGATGTTATTATTTTTGCAAATAGGAACTATGTGCCCATATATTTTATTGTTCTTGACATAGATTGCAATCCTTCATGTCCTATTATTCTTGGTAGACCTTTCCTTAGAACGATTGGTGCAATTATTGATATGAAGGAAAGAAATATTAGATTCCAATTTCCATTAAACAAAAACATGGAACACTTCCCTAGAAATAAAATTAAGTTACCTTATGAATCTATGAGAGACACTTATGGATTGCCTACCAAAGATGGCAATACCTAGATCTATCCTTGCTTTTTATGCCTTGCTAGGGGCGTTAAACGATAGCACTTGTTGGGAGGCAACCCAATTTTATTTTTATTCCTTGCTTTTTGCTCCAGTTTAGTAATAAATAATTTATCTATCCTCTGTTTTGGTTGTGTTTTTTGTGTTTAATTAGTGTTTGTGCCAAGTAGAACCGTTGGGAAGACTTGGGGAAATTCTTGTTAATCTTGCTGTAAAAAACAGAAACTTTAACGCTCACGAGAACTGCTGCCATTTTTATTTGGAAAGTTATATTTAGCTGATTATTTTTGCAGATGATTAATAGCTAAATTCCTCACGTCCAGAAATTTATTTTAGAATTTTTGGGTTTCCATATCTTGCGCTAGCTACAGATTACTAGAGACTGTTCTGTTTTTGACAGATTCTGTTTTTCGTGTGTTGTTTGCTTATTTTGATGAATCTATGGCTAGTAAAATAGTTTATAAACCATATAGAAGTTGTAATACAGTAGGTTTAACATCAATATAAATAAAGAATGAGTTCATTACAGTACCTTGAAGTGGTGTTTTGTTTTCTTTCGCTAACAGAGCTCACGAGATTTTCTACTTTAAGTTTTGTGTTCTGAAGTTTTCAAGTTTTGGGTAAGGATTTGATGGATTATGGAACAAGGAGTGGCAAGAGCCTAAGCTTGGGGATGCCCATGGCACCACAAAGATAATCGAAGGACACCAAAAAGCCAAAGCTTGGGGATGCCCCGGAAGGCATCCCATCTTTCGTCTACTTCCATCGGTAACTTTACTTGGAGCTATATTTTTATTCACCACATGGTATGTGTTTTGCTTGGAGCGTCTTGTATGATTTGAGTCTTTGCTTTTTAGTTTACCACAATCATCTTTGCTGTACACACCTTTTGAGAGAGACACACATGATTCGGAAATTATTAGAATACTCTATGTGCTTCACTTATATCTTTTGAGTTATATAGTTTTACTCTAGTACTTCACTTATATCTTTTAGAGCACGGTGGTGGATTTGTTTTATAGAAACTATTGATATCTCATGATTCACTTAGATTATTTTGAGAGTCTTAAATATCATGGTAATTTGCTTAAATAATCCTAATATGCTAGGTATTCAAGATTAGTAAAAACTTTCTTATGAGTGTTCTGAATACTAAGAGAAGTTTGATGCTTGATGATTGTTTTGATATGTGGAGGTAGTGATATTAAAGTTGTGCTAGTTGAGTAGTTGTGAATTTGAGAAATACTTGTGTTGAAGTTTGCAAGTCCCGTAGCATGCACGTATGGTAAACGTTATGTAACAAATTTGAAACATGAGGTGTTCTTTGATTGTCCTTCTTATGAGTGGCGGTCGGGGACGAGCGATGGTCTTTTCCTACCAATCTATCTCCCTAGGAGCATGCGCGTAGTGCTTGGTTTTTGATGACTTGTAGATTTTTGCAATAAGTATGTGAGTTCTTTATAACTAATGTTGAGTCCATGGATTATACGCACTCTCACCTTTCCATCATTGCTAGCCTCTTCGGTACCGTGCATTGCCCTTTCTCACATTGAGAGTTGGTGCAAACTTCGCCGGTGCATCCAAACCCCATGATATGATACGCTCTTTCACACATAAACCTCCTTATATCTTCCTCAGAACAGCCACCATACCTACCTATTATGGCATTTCCATAGCCATTCCGAGATATATTGCCATGCAACTTTCCACCATCCCGTTTATCATGACACGTTCATCATTGTCATATTGTTTAGCATGATCATGTAGTTGACATAGTATTTGTGGCAAAGCCACCATTCATAATTCTTTCATACATGTCACTCTTGGTTTATTGCATATCCCAGTACACCACCGGAGGCATTCATATAGAGTCATACCTTGTTCTAGTATCGAGTTGTAATCATTGAGTTGTAAATAAATAGAAGTGTGATGATCATAATTTAATAGAGCATTGTCCCAATAAAAAAAATAAAAAAAGAGAAAGGACAAAAAAGAAGCCCCCCCCCCCAAAATGAAAAGGGACAATGCTACTATCCTTTTACCACACTTGTGCTTCAAAGTAGCACCATTATCTTCATGATAGAGAGTCTCTTGTTTTGTCACTTTCATATACAAGTGGGAATTTTTCATTATAGAACTTGGCTTGTATATTCCAACAATGGGCCTCCTCAAGTGCCTTAGGTCTTCGTGAGCAAGCAAGTTGGATGCACACCCACTAGTTTCTTTTGTTGAGATTTCATACATTTATAGCTATAGTGCATCCATTGCATGGCAATCCCTACTCCTTGCATTAACATCAATCGATGGGCATCTACATAGCTCATTGATTAGCATCGTTGATGTGAGACTTTCTCCTTTTTTTGTCTTCTCCACATAACCCCCATCATTATATTCTATTCCACCCATAGTGCTATATCCATGGCTCACGCTCATGTATTGCATGAAGGTTTATAAAGTTTGAGATTACTAAAGTATGAAACACTTGATTGGCTTGTCATTGGGGTTGTGCATGATGAGAGCATTCTTGTGTGACGAAAATGGAACATGACTAAACTATATGATTTTGTAGGGATGAACTTTCTTTGGCCATGTTATTTTGAGAAGACATAATTGCTTAGTTAGTATGCTTGAAGTATTATTATTTCTATGTCAATATTAAACTTTTATCTTGAATCTTTCGGATCTGAATATTCATGCCAAAATTAAGAAGAATTACATTGAAATTATGCCTAGTAGCATTCCACATCAAAAATTCAATTTTTATCATTTACCAACTCGAGGACGAGCAGGAATTAAGCATGGGGATGCTTGATCCATATCCAATGTATCTATAATTTTTTATTGCTCCATGCTATATTATCTTCTGTTTTGGACATTATTGGGCTTTATTCACTTTTATATTACTAGCAAAAGAACCCGTGCGTTGCAATGGGAGAGAAAACATAACACACGCTCTTAACTCAACAACCATCACTCAAGACCATAATAGGTCCATCTCCTTTATTTTTGCGAGGCATCATATTTGTGTTGCCGCTTATCCTCCTACTCACTCTCGCCCGCGATGGCCTCGGTGTTCACACAAAACAAAAAAAACATGTGTTGAATATGGTTAATCCTAAGGCATCTCTCTCTCCCTCTCTCCTCCCTCTCTCTCTCTTTCTCTCTTTCTCTCTCGCTTTCTCTCACTCTCGCGATGAGAAATCTGTTGTTTTCCCATGTGACATTTTTCAGAGGTATGCATGTGTAGTTATCGATATTTTCTTTTCCGTATATGGTTATGGTGGGGTGTTTATTTGCAATCCGGATCACCGCCGGTATGAAAAAAACGGATCTTGTGCTATAAATTATAAGTTTGCTTCCATAACAATATTTTAAAAATATTTAATAGGTAAAATTAACATCGTATTTAGATTCCACACATTTTTCTAATAAAATTTCATATATAATATGTTAAAATCGAAGTTACGGTTTAAAAGATATAGATAATTTAGAAAATCATTTGGTTTGACTCAAATATATTCCAAAATAATATTTAATAATACTTAACAGGTAAAAATAATCTCATATTCATATTCTTCATATTTTTTAATCAAATATCATATATAACATGTTCAAATCGGAGTTACGGTTTAAAAGATATGGATGATTTTAAAAAGCATTTGTTTCACTTAAATATGATCCACGGATGAATTACCTAAAACATCAGGGAGGTTTTCGAAAAATGTAAAATAACGGTTCGGGTGTGACTTAAATCTGGGCAGCGGGTTGATTTCAAGAAAATACATGGACTTTTGTGTAAAATACGAAAATAACAGTTCGTTTTAACTCAAAACAGAACTGCGGGTTGAATTCTCTGATATAGAGGGACTTTTATGAAAAATGTCATGACGGACGAAAGAAACCCAATTTACTTTATTATTAGGTAAAGATTTTTGGGACTAACCTATTAACCGGAGGCCCAGCCCAGAATTGCTGTTTTTTGCCTATTTCAGAGTTTCAGAGAAAAAGAATATCAAACGGAGTCCAAACGGAATGAAACCTTCGGGAACGTGATTTTTGGAACGAACATGATCCAGGAGACTTGGACCCTACGTCAAGCAACCAACAGGGAAGCCACGAGGTAGGGGGCGCGCCTACCCCCCAAGGCGCGCCCTCCACCCACGTGGGCCACCTGTTTCTCCACCGACGTACTTCTTCCTCCTATATATACCTACGTACCCCCAAACGATCAGATACGGAACCAAAACCCTAAATCCACCGCCGTAACTTTCTGTATCCACGAGATCCCATCTTGGGGCCTGTTCTGGAGCTTCGCTGGAAGGGGCATTGATCACGGAGGGCTTCTACATCAACACCATAGCCTCTCCGATGATGTGTGAGTACTTTACCTCAGACCTTCGGGTCCATAGTTATTAGCTAGATGGCTTCTTCTCTCTTTTTGGATCTCAATACAATGTTCTCCCCCTCTCTCATGGAGATCTATTCGATGTAATCTTCTTTTGCGGTGTGTTTGTTGAGATCGATGAATTATGGGTTTATGATCAAGTTTATCTATGAATAATATTTGAATCTTTTCTGAATTCTTTTATGTATGATTGGTTATCTTTGCAAGTCTCTTCGAATTATCAGTTTGGTTTGGCCTACTAGATTGATCTTTATTGCAATGGGAGAAGTGCTTAGCTTTGGGTTCAATGTTGCGGTGTCCTTTCCCAGTGACAGTAGGGGTAGCAAGGCATGTATTGTATTGTTGCCATCGAGGATAACAAGATGGGTTTTTTTATCATATTGCATAAATTTATCCCTCTACATCATGTCATCTTACTTAAAGCGTTACTCTGTTCTTATGAACTTAATACTCTAGATGCATGCTGGATAGCGGTCGATTGTGGAGTAATAGTAGTAGATGCAGGCAGGAGTCAGTCTACTTGTCTCGGACGTGATGCCTATATACATGATCATACCTAGATATTCTCATAACTATGCTCACTTCTGTCAATTGCTCAACCGTAATTTGTTCTCCCACCGTAATATACTTATGCTCTTGAGAGAAGCCACTAGTGAAACCTATGGCCCCCGGGTCTATTTTCCATCATATCAATCTTCCAACACTTAGTTATTTTCATTGCCTTTTATTTTACTTTGCATATTTATCATAAAAATACCAAAAATATTATCTTATCATATCTATCAGATCTCACTCTCGTTAGTGACCGTGTAGGGATTGACAACCCCTTATCGCGTTGGTTGTGAGGATTTATTTGTTTTGTGTACGTGCGAGGGACTCGCGCGTAGCCTCCTACTGGATTGATACCTTGGTTCTCAAAAACTGAGGGAACTACTTACACTACTTTGCTGCATCACCCTTTCCTCTTCAAGGGAAAACCAATGCGGTGCTCAAGAGGTAGCAGTGACGCTGAAGCTAGCCGAGCTGATGATGTAGAGGTAATTATTCTTTCCTCCAGTTCAGATCCTCAGCCAACACAGAAAACCCATCAAGCAAACCGGAAAGTAAAATTTTCACACCCTCTAGCTTATCTGGATCCCAGTTTTCTTTTGAAGAAACAGCAGCGTGAAGCTCGTCGCACAACCTGGCATAGTGGCCAGGTGGTTACTTCATCCGGTTTACCGAACACGCCGGTTCGAAAACACCGACCAGAGGTTTCATCCATTCCTGACATATCTTATCCCAAGGCTGGTTATTTTCGGCAACCTCTTAATCCGTCTGACTCAAACTACCAGGGAACTTCCCATTCATTCTCTGTCGAATCGATAGGGACACAACTTCCACCTCTTAAGATTGTTCCTGGGTAAGCATACTACCCTTAACTTTTTATCCCTTGCACCTGTTGAATATACTAACCTTTATTTCCATTCATTTTAGAGCCAAAACTAGGCCTAGTAAAAGGCCAAATTGACTACACCGGCTGATGATAACCCGACCACTGAACCGGAACAGACCCCATAACAGTTTGAGGCGAATGTTGATGCTATTCTTGATGATCCGCCACCGGAACATCACGAAACCTTTGTTGAACAGATGGAAGATGATCCGACCGGCCATGCTACTGACCCGCCAAGTCCGGCCAAAGCTGCAGATAAACCATAAAGCCCAGTCAAAGCGGCTGATGACCAATCAGACGATGTCATCGTTACTGGTTTAGGCTACACAACTCCTGGCAACCCCACTACTTTATCCAAACATAGTGCGAAGGAAGAATTTGCTGCTATGGATAAAGGCAAGTGGAAAACATATTTGGAAAGCTATGCCCACCTCAGCGCCCAAGATATCCACTCTGGGTTTTTAAACCGCTTGTACACAAGCCGCGACTATGAAGCCGGTTTAGTGAACCTGATGAAAGAGCGATATGTGGTAAATACTGTTAACTCTGCATAATAGTTTCTCTTGTGTTTAATTTCCAATATCAATTCCAGTAGCCCCCAAGGGTCGGTTTATGATATCAACGTAAACCAGGACTTTGTAATACTTCAACTTTTCCTGCATAGCCCCCAAGGGTCGGTTTATCTTTCCAGGATGAACCGGGACTTTAGAGTATGAATCTTGCAATTTTTGCTTGTGTAGCCCCAGGGACCGGTTTATACCTTTAGGATGAATCGGTATCTTTCTATCATGAAGCTTCCAAAATTCTTGATAATCATCGTTGTAATCCGATTGAGGAGGAACAAATCCATAACCTTGACTTGAGCAAATATGCATTAGCCCCCAAGTGCCAAGTGTATAATCTGTTGTGTGCTTGGGACTTTAAAATGTCAGCTGATAAAAAGCAATATGCATTAGCCCCCAAGTGCCAAGTATATAACTTGTTAATATGCCCTACCAACTCATTAAATGTCTCTTGCAGGCTGATCTGAGAAAAAAGGAATCTCAAGTCGCCGACCTTCAGGAAAATATCAAGTCCCGGCAAGCAGAAACTTCCAAGGCTAAAGAAGAGATGACTAGCGCTTTAACAACCATGGAACAACCAAAGGAAAGCTTTAAAAGTGAACGGGCAGGATGGGACACTGAAAAAGCAACTCTGCTAAAGCGGGCGGAAGACGCTAAAACATCCCTTAATCCGGTAACAGAAGAACTGACCGGCTTGAAGTGGAAAATCAATGCCATGACCACTGATGTGTTTGGTAAGTGCCCTTATTATAAGCTGTTAACATGTATTATCCCATAACCTACCAGTTTATTGATATGTGTAATGATGTAGGATCTCGCATTACCCATCGGGGCTCTGATATGGAGAAGAAATTGAAGGCTGCCTATACTCTTATTGAGCAATTATATACCGACGCGCAACAGATCATTTGTACTGCCTCTCATAACAAACCGCCCCAACTTTGATCAAGGAAACAATTGAGAAGCTGTCAATGCTGCCTGCCCGGTTTGAGGAGTTAAAAAAGATTAGCTGCAAGGGCAGGTGCTCTAACTGCGCTAATCCGAGCTAAAGCATGGATACCAGGTCTTGACCCGGCTGATACTGGACACGGCTATCCGAGCATAAAGGAGGACGGGTCAAATTTTGACAATGATGATCTCCAAGCTTTGATGAAGGAAATGCGCCCATTAGCGAGCAAATTGGCTGAAGAGACGGATTTTCTCATTACCAGTCGATTTATGACGCCGACAACAAACGGGTTAATGCGCCAACTCATGATGTGGAAAATCTTATCCCGCCCATCTGTAAGCACACTTACACCCCTGATGTTGATCCCTTCACACTTATAAGCGACGAAGCTGTATTCAAGGCCCTAACTGGAATCGACTGGGCAACCACTGGCTTCCAGCCGCTGGGTGGAGAGAAGGAGGATGAACCGGCATAGGATGATCCACAACCGTCAAGTCAGCCCGATGAAGAGTCATGACCCGGAGGCCGGTTTAGCCTTCTACATACTGCAACACTTCTTTGAAAACAATTATCCTTTTGGGCATCGGAACACCTTGTAATAGGCTAGTTTAAACACCTAGTCTGCTATGCCATCATGCATATTCGTTTTGCATGACACTGTTAATCCGCCATGATTATGCTATGTTTGCTTATGATTTTTAGCAGTTTTATTCAACCTGTCTCTGCATAAAACAAGTGTAAAGTGTCCTAGCAGTTTACCGCCGGACGGGTCATAGTGCCCAACATATAACTCGGGTTTATAACCAAAGTTGTACTTAAGAGTAACCAAATATGAAAGATATCATACCTGTGATATGTTATCACACTGCTAGATCAGCTGTTTCTGGTTTATGAACGGGCCCAGACCAAGTTTAAATAAATTACACTCATAAAACATTATAAACCGCAGAAAAAATCAAACAAGTTTGAAATAGTCATAACTGTGGTGTTACAACGATCAAGAGGGTTAAATCGATGGTTCGAATACAACCAAAGCCCCCAAGTGATTTCCCTGGTGGCCTTATGCCTATCAAGAGGTGTAGCTATGGTTTGAATACGACCAAGCCCCCAAGTGATTTCCTTGGTGGCCTTATGCCTATCAAGAGGTGTAGCTATGGTTCGAATATGACCAAGCCCCCAAGTGATTTCCCTGGTGGCCTTATGCCTTGTAGCGACCAGACCTCAAATGGTCCAATCTCTATGCTCAGATGTCATCCCTGGATCAGTAATGCTGACACCACACAGTACTTGAAGGATTTATAACAGAGTAGCAATCACACACTTATTACATTGAGTGTCTCAAAAGAGAACTTATTACAATAAACATGGCTTAAGGCCATCTAATAACGATAACAGTGGAAGGCTTGGAAGATAAGTGAGTCCATCAACTCCAACGGCATCACTGAGTATAGAACCACGACCTAAAACTCCTTAATCGTCGTCTGAAAAGTCTGCAACATTAACATTGCAGCCCGAAACGGGTCAGCACATGGAATATGCTGGCAAAGTAACACATAGAGAGTAATGGAATGAAACAGGCTATTCTATATGCATATTTGGCTCGTGGAAAGCTCTATGGTTACAGTTTTGCGTAAAGCCAATTTTTCCCTACTGCAAAGGAATAAATTTTATTTAACTATCATGGTAGTTGTTAAACATTGAGAATGGTTGACAGCATTCTCAATCCCAATTAAGCATCATCATTAAACAAAACCCAACAAAATTAATTTTTTGAGTAACATGTTGAGATTCACATGATAATCCAGGTACTAGATACTCAAGATGTCCATAACCGGGGACACGGCTAATCATGATTAGTTTATACACTCTGTAGAGGTTTGCGCACTTTTCCCCACAAGACTCGATCGCCTCTGTTTGGTTTCTCGCACTACATGGTGTTTGAGAAACGGATGACCGAGACATAGTCTTTCAGAAGCGCTAGCACCTTACGATTGGGTAGACCGTACCAACCAACATCCCCTACATCTGCTAGTCTACCACTGGAAGAGTTCGCACGACTTAATCAACTATGCTAGAGCCCATAATATCTTGTGGCTACACATGGAAGTTTCTAGCATGAACAATCTCATGATCCCTTTGAGCCTGGGTGGCGGTCCATAAAGAAAAATAGGCAATCGCTGGAATACCCAGGTGCCTCAATCCACCCAGATGTGTGTTTAGGTTGCCACCTTAAATAAACCATTAATTAACAATCTCACATCTGTCATGGATACACTCACCCAATCCACGTCTACTAGCATAGCATGGCATTATAAGCAAACGTAGAAGTAACTCCCAAAGGTTTGATAATAACAGGTAATAGGTTCTACCTCATCAACTACTTCCCAAACCCACAATTTAATTAGATCCTAATCATGCAATGTGTGAGGGTTGATCTAATGCAATAAAACTGGGTAGAGGGAAAGCATGATCAAAGTGTTACTTGCCTTGCTGATGATCCGGGAAACCTAGTGATTCGAAGTAGCAAGCGGCGCACTCCGGGTACTCTATCGCAAACAAACAAGCATACAATAAGTACTTAAGTAATGCACAGTTAAAACTCAAATAAGAGATCTAACCAGAAAGTTCAACTTAAGAACTCCGGTTGGCAAAAAGAATCAAATCGAACGAAACAACGATGGACAAACGACAAAAGAAACAGGCTTCGTTTACTATTCTGGATCTAGGGAAACTTTTACAGCGGCAAAAACTTTTTTGAGTTGGCTAAACGGAAAGAGGGTTTCGAGACGAAACTCCAGGCGCTTGAATCGCCTGATTCCGATAAACGAGCGAAAAGTTAGACTAAAACGAAAATCGGATCAGGAATCGCGATCAGAAAAATCGCGGATTTAATCCAAGAAAAAGAAAAACAACGAACGTTCGTTAAGACGAACGAATGGAGAACGCTCGATAATTAAATAAACTAGAAAAACCGATCTATTTAAAAAAACTGAAACTAAAAAAATGAACAAAACCATCGGAAAACCGAACGGTTTTTCGAGAAAAACCGGCGGCGGCGAGATCTACCTCTCGCGACGGATCCGGCGGGCGGCGGCGCCGCTCCGGCGGTCGGTGGCGGCGGCGCGGGCGGGCGGTCCGGGTGGGCGGCGGCAGCGGCGAAGGCGGCGGCGGCGGGCTAGGTGGCTAGGGTTTGAGGGGGGGTCCGGCTGGGCCTCCTCGGCTTATAAAGTCGGCCGGGCCTAGTGTCCGGGTCGGATACGGCCCGTTAGGTCGGTTGCATTTTTTTAAATAGTTACGCTTAGAAAAAACAAAAGGAATACTAAACGGACTCCAAAAATCCCAAAATATATTTTCCCCGGCTTCTAAAATCAAGCCGCACAGGATGAACATTTATTTGGGGCCTAAATGCAATTTTGAAAAACGCGCATTTTTCCTAAATTCAAATAAAATAGCAAATAAAACCAAAATAAAATCTTATTTGATTTTTTATTGAATCTTCAATATTTCTTTATTTTGGGAAAGTCGTTTTATTCCCTCTCTCATAATTTTGTAATAGAAATAATTGAAGATAAAATAAATCAAATCAAATGATCCTATTTTCAAAATTTGAGACAACTCAAATATGAAAATAACGAAATCCCCAACTCTCTCCGAGGGTCCTTGAGTTGCGTGAAATTTCTAGGATCAACCAAAATGCAATAAATATGATATGCAATGATGATCTAGTGTATAACATTCCAAATTGAAAATTTGGGATGTTACATGCCTATCAAGAGGTGTAGCTATGGTTCGAATACAACCAAGCCCCCAAGTGATTTCCCTGGCGGCCTTATGCCAATCAAGAGGTGTAGCTATGGTTCGAATACAACCAAGCCCCCAAGTGATCTTGTGAGCTGTGCTCATATGAAGTTGTGATATTGGCTTGATAGCCGGATTACCAAGGTAACAGAGATTTGCTCTTATAATTTGGGCTTGACAGTCGGATTACCAAGGTAGCAGAGCTATGCTCTTATAATATGGGCTTGATAGCCGGATTACCAAGGTAACAGAGTTGTGCTCTTATAATATGGGCTTGATAGCCGGATTACCAAAATAATCAGAAACTCATGTAAGAGAACGACAGAAGCCCCGCTTTAGCAAGGATGACGGTTTATTATATCAATCATAATATATACATTGTTTAAATATGTACATACGGAGAGCCTGTGGCTCATGTGTAATATGGCCTAAGCTGAGCAATATTCCAGGGCCGGCGGGTCTCCTCCTCCGACGTGCGTGAGTCCTTGTGGTCTCGAACATCGATAAGGTAATATGACCCATTGTTTAGATTCTTGCTGACCACAAAGGGTCCTTCCCAAGGTGGGGATAACTTGTGCATATCAGCCTGATGCTGGATGAGCCAGAGCACCAGATCATCTTCTTGAAAAGTTCTGGTTTTAACCCGGCGGCTGTGGTAACGACGCAAGTCTTACTGGTAAAGCACCGAATGAGCTGCTGCAATATCACACTCTTCATCCAACAAGTCAAGTGCTTCCTGACATGCTTTTTCATTGTCAGCTTCAACATAAGCCGCCACACGGGGCGAGTCATGATGGATGTCACTAGGGAGAACTGCTTCTGCTCCATAAACGATGAAAAAGGGCGTATAACCCATAGACCTGTTGGGGTGGTATTAATGCTCCATAATACGGAAGGTAACTCCTCGACCCAACAACCCAGCGTCCTCTGCAAGGGAACCATAAGTTGGGGTTTAATACCTCTTAAAATCTTTTGAATGGATCTCTCAGCTTGACCATTAGACTGGGGGTGAGCTATTGATGATATATCAAGCCAGATATGCTCATGTTGACAAAAATCTTCCATAGCTCCCTTGGAAAGGTTAGTGCCATTGTCAATGATAATGCTATGTGGAAAGCCAAAATGGAAGATCACTTTCTTCATGAACTGTACCGCCATCGCTGCATCACATTTGCTCACTGGCTCGGCCTCTACCTACTTAGTAAACTTGTCAACTGCTACCAGCAGGTGGGTCTTCTTATCCTTGGATCTCTTAAAGGGCCCCACCATATCAAGCCCCCAGACTGCAAATGGCCAAGTGATGGGAATCATCCTTAACTCCTAAGCCGGAAGATGAGCTCGACGTGCAAATTTCTGACAACCGTCACACCTTCTAACCAAGTCCTCAGCATCAGCATGAGCCGTCAGCCAATAAAAACCATGACAAAAAGCTTTGGCTACCAGAGACTTTGAACCGGCATGATGCCCACAGTCCCCTTCATGGATCTCACGGAGGATCTCATAGCCTTCTTCCGGAGACACACAACGCTGAAAGGCCCCTGTAACGCTGCAATGATGTAACTCTCCGTTGACAATAGTCGTTGACTTGGACCGCCGATTATCTGTCAGGCCAAAACCTCATCCTCAGGTAACTCGCCCCAGGCCATATATGCCAAATAGGCAACCGTCCAATCCGAGATAACATGAAGAGCCGCCACCAATTGAGCCTCCGGGTCAGGAATAGCCAAATCCTCCTCTGTGGGTAACTTGACCGACGGGTAATGAAGGACATCAAGAAAAACGTTGGGCGGCGCCGGTTTACGTTGAGAACCCAGCTGGCTTAAAGCGGCTGCCGCTTCATTCTTCCTCCGGTCCACATGTTCAACCTGGTAACGCTTGAAATGACCAGCGATAATATCCACCTCCCGTCGATAAGCCGCCATGAGTGGATCCTTAGAGTCCCAAGCGCCTGATACTTGTTGAGCTACCAAATCTGAATCACCAAAGCACATAACCCGGCTTAAATTCATCTCCTTAGCCACTCGAAGACCATGGAGTAAAGCCCCATATTCCGCTGCATTCTTAGTGCAAGGAAACATTAAACAGAGGACATAACAAAAATTATCACCTCGAGGGGAAGCTAGCACAACTCCAGCCCTCGAGAGCTCCAATTGCCTGGACCCATCAAAGTGAAGAGTCCAATATGTGTTATCCGTCTTTTTCCCTAGTGTCTGCAATTCTGTCCAGTCATTGATGAAATCCACAAGTGCATGGGACTTGATTGCTGTTCGAGGCATATACTTTAACCTATGAGGTCCAAGCTCAATGGCCCACTTGGCAACTCGGCGAATTGCTACCCTGTTTTGGATTATATCCCCCAAAGGAGCAGAGCTGATCACAGTGATGGGGTGACCCTGAAAGTACTGTTTTAGCTTCCGGCTTACCATAAAAACTCCATACACCAGCTTATGCCAATGTGGGTATCTTTATTTGGACTCAATGAGTACCTCACTGATATAATAAACCGTCCATTGAACCGGATATTCCTTGCATGCCTGCTCTACCACAATAGCCACACTGACAGCTCGGGCATTAGCAGCTACATATAACAACAGTGGCTCCCATGTACCATGATGGTCCCCTTATGACCTGGCATCTTGAGTTGCAGATAAACATAACAGGGTCTTGCCATAAACTTAGCATAAGTCGGCCGTCCAAACAAAGCACGTTAAGGGCTTTTGATTTTCACCACCTCAAAGGTCAATGTCTCGGGTCGGGAGTCATACTCATCTCCAAACGCAACCTCCAGAGCTATCTTACCAACCGGATATGATGACTTACCAGGCACCACACCATGAAAAACAGTGTTGGACGGTTTAAGGTTTTTATCCGTCAACCCCATACGACGGAAGGTTTCATAATAGAGGATCTTGATGCTGCTCCCTCCATCCATGAGCACCTTGGTGAACTTATACCCTCCAACCTGAGGTCCAACCACCAACGCCAGATGACCCGAATTATCATCCCGGGGCGGATGATCCTCTCGAATCCACACAATGGGCTGCTCAGACCAGCGCAAGTAACGGGGTATGGCCGGTTCAGCGGAGTTTACTGCCCTTTTATGAAGCTTCTGATCCCGCTTACACGAACTTGTGGTGAAGACGTGGTATTGCCCGCTATTCAGCTGTTTCAGGTTACTCTGATATCCAGACTGCTGCTGCTGATTGCCCTGACCGGACTGTTGATGATAGCCCCCCTGATTGCTCTGACTGCCTTGATGACCTTGAAATCCAGAGCCTGAACAGCTACCACCATAACCCGGCCCTATGAACCGGATCATGGACCACCTCCCGGTCCATGGTTACCTAGAAAAAGATTTGAATTCTTGAATTCCTTCATGATATAACAATCCTTCCAGAGATGAGTAGACGGCCTCTAACGTGTACCATGCTTTGGACAGGGCTGATTCAACAGATACTCAAGATTCATGCCTGATCCTCCGGTTTGCGAGGGCGGTCTACCCTTGCGGCCCTGGGTATCGCTACAAAGTCTAGGTTGTTATCAGCCTTGCACTTACCATTACCTCCTTGATTCGCTGCCAGGTTATTCTACTGCCCTTTGGTGCTACCGCTCTTTTTTCCCTTTCCCGTTTTGTCATCATCAGATTCAGGGTCCTTGGTACTGTCAGAGTCAGCGTACTTAACCAGAGCGGCCATAAGTGTCCCCATGTCATTGCAATGACGTTTGAGCCGCCCTAATTTCTGCTTGAGGGGCATAAAACAACATTTTTTCTCCAACGTCAGGACTGCCGAATCAGCATTGATCCGGTCTGAAGAACGCAATATCGTTGAAACCCGGCGCACCCAATGGGTTGTTGATTCACCTGCTTCCTGGACACAGGAGGCCAAGCCCACAATCGACATGGGTTGCTTGCACATGTTCTTGAAATTCTGGATAAACCGGGCTTTTAACTCGGCCCATGACCCAATGGAGTTAGTTGGTAGTCCTTTCAACCACGTACGAGCCGTTCCTTCTAACATCATGGTAAAATACTTAGCACATGCAACCTCGTCAACATCCAACAGCTCCATCGCCGTCTCATAACTCTCGACCCACACATCCGGAGGTAAATCGGCCGTGTAATTGGGCACCTTACGGGGCCCTTAAAATCCTTGAGCAACCCCGCTCTGCAGCCATCCTAGTGTTCTCGGTTGCTAGGTCTACCTTGGCTTGAGCTATCTGATCCTTCACCTTCGCGACTTCTGCGTTATGTTGATCCTGATTCGCTGGGTTGACTTCAGCCGCCAGCAGTGTTGCCAGATCGTCAAATAAATCAGACAAAACCTGAGCCGGCGGTTGCGCAGGGCCTCCTGCCCCAGCTACTGTCGCTGCTGCTGAACCGGAGATCATTGCTGCTGCGTTTGATGAATGTTGTGCTGACTGGGTACCGACCATGAAGATCGCAACTCGGCTTGGCGGATCAAAGGGGTCTGGAATACTGTCACCATCGGAACATCCCCCAAACCAGCCATCTTGCAGTTTGTACAATGACTCGGTCTCTCTGGCAGAAGACTCGTCATCAGAGTAAACAACGGTTTCACAACCAGATATCGATATATCCTCAGACTCCGCTCCGTGGATCACTCCCATGAAGGTACACTTCACGGCAGGCTGAACCCAGGCGGATCTCGCACGCTGAGCTGTTTCGACGATGTCGGTGCAGATGTTCGGCTCAAGGCACAGTTCACCGATCTTGCCAATGAAAACGTGAATACCACCAAAGGGGACCCGATATCCATACTCAATTGAGCCGGCCTCAGGGCCCCATCCTGCATCGTCGATGTAGAGCTTGCCACGACGACTCTTGGTCATCTGGCCCACAACGTATCCCTTGAGCCCTTCGAAGCTGCCCTCTAAGAACTTGAAACCATCATGCGATAGCCCCACGGTGGGTACCAACTGTCGTGGTTTTGTCATGGCAGATGTCCTAGTGTGAGGACTTAGTCATGGATCCATCGCAATGTAGTTAGCTTAAAGGGGTTAAAGCGGACAAATGATGCAAGGAGTTATACTGGTTCGGCCCCTTGCGCTGAAGGTAAAAGCCTAATCTAGTTGTGATGGGATTGCTATGGTTTCGATGACCAGGGAGCGAATACGCTTTGCCTGGCTCTCGAGTTGTTATTTTTTCTGTCCTTGAACCGTCGTCGGGTCATCCCTTTATATACACAGGTTGACACACGGCGGTTTGCAGAATCCCGGCCGGCTCATAAACGTGTCCGGCTCGGTTTCTACCCTTTCCTATCTTATAGCACAAGTTACACACCATATGGCGGTTTATGTCTACATGCCCTAATCTGCCTTTGGGCCTTAGGCCTTTAGATCTCTATAGTAAAATGCCATGCTCCTTGTCTTCATGGGCTTCAATATGGATAACTCCTTATGGGTATAACCCGGCCCCTCCTGGGCGGTTTATACTCAGTAGTTATATCCCCAACAGGCACTCCCCTTGGCAATTGCCAAGCTTGGGGGAGTGCCCCGGTATCGTATCACCATCACACTTCTATCTTTACCATTTTTCTTAGTTCGATCCTTTTGGTAATATCTTGATCTAGTAGAATAAAGTTTTAGTATGATCTGGTTTTCAGTTTTGCTTTATGATCCTTCTATGTAATTAATCGAGTCCATGAGCTATATATAATAAAGTTTAGTTTTAGTTGAGGGCTTTTATATCTTACTATGATCTGAAGGAAATAAAAGAGAGAATAAAAAGAAATAAAGAGTTCATATTGATCTTATGGAGAGTAATGACTTCACATATAAAGAGTATGATGAATAAAAGTTGTTGAGAGTTGACAAACATAGTTTTGGTTATCGTTGCAATTAATAGGAAGTAATAAAGAAAGAGAGGTTTTCACATATAAATATACTATCTTGGACATCTTTTATGATTGTGAGCACTCATTAAAATATGACATGCTAAAAAGTTGATGTTGGACAAGGAAGACAACATAATGGGTTATGTTTTCTTACATTCGAAATAGATTATATTGTCATGGATCATCCAACATGTTGAGCTTGCCTTTCCCCCTCATGCTAGCCGAATTCTTTGCACCAAGTAGAGATACTACTTGTGCTTCCAAATATCCTTAAACCCAGTTTTCCCATAAGAGTCCATCATATCTGCCTATGGATTGAGTAAGATCCTTCAATTAAGTCGTCATTATTGCAAGCAATAAAAATTGCGCTCTAAATATGTATGATCTATTAGTGTGGAGAAAATAAGCTTTACACGATCTTGTGATGTGGAAGAAATAAAAGCGATGGAATGCATAATAAAGGTCCATATCACAACTAGCAATATAAGGTGACGTTCTTTTGCATTAAGATTTCGTGCATCCAACCATAAAATCCCTCTGCGGAGGGCATATCTTTTATTTTTTGTCTTATACTTTATACAAGAGTCATGGTGATATTCTCCTTTCCTTTTAACATTTTATCCTTTGGCAAGCACTGTGTGTTGGAAAGATCCTAATATATGTAGCTAATTGGATGTGGGTTTTCATAAACTATTATTGTTGACATTACCCTTGAGATAAAAGGTTGGGAGGCAACACTATAAGCCCCTATCTTTCTCTGTGTCCAATTAAAGCTTCATACCCATAAGTATTGAGTGAGTGTTAGCAATTGTGAAAGACTAAATGATAGTTGAGTATCTGGACTTGCTGAAAAGCTCTTATATTGACTCATTCCGATGTTATGATAAATTGCAATTGCTTCAATGACTGAGATTATAGTTTGTTAGTTTTCAATGAAGTTTCTGATTCATACTTTACATTGTGAATAGATTGTTACTTTAGCATAAGAAATCATATGACAATATATATATGTTGTTGTTCTAAGAATGATCATGATGCCCTCATGTCTGTATTTTATTTTATCGACACCTCTCTCTCTAAACATGTGGACATATTTTTCAATATTGGGTTCCGCTTGAGGACAAGCGAGGTCTAAGCTTGGGGGAGTTGATAGGTCCATTTTGCATCATGCTTTTATATCAATATTTATTGCATTATGGACTGTTATTACACATTATGTCACAATACTTATGCCTTTTCTCTCTTACTTTACAAGGTTTACATAAAGAGGGAGAATGCCGGCAGCTGGAATTCTGGGCTACAAAAGGAGCAAATATTAGAGACCTATTCTGCACAACTCCAAAAGTCCTGAAACTCCACAGAAGTCAGTTTTGGAATATATAAAAAATATTGGGCGAAGAAAGCACTAGAGGGGGCCACCCACCGTCCACGAGGGTGGGGGGCACGCCCCACCCCCTGGGCGCTCCCCCTGCCTTGTGGGCCCCCTGGTAGACCTCCGATGCCCATCTTTTTCTATGTGAAGTCTTTTTCCCTGGAAAAATAAAGAAGAAAGCTTTCGGGAGGAAGCACCGCCGTCTCGAGGCGGAACCTTGGCGGAACCAATCTAGGGCTCCGGCGGAGCTGTCTGCCGGGGAAACATCCCTCCGGGAGGGGGAAATCGTCACCATCGTCATCACCATCGATCCTCTCATCGGGAGGGGGTTAATCTCCATCAACATCTTCACCAGCACCATCTCCTCTCAAACCATAGTTCATCTCTTGTATCCGATCTTTGTCTCCAAACCTCAGATTGGTACCTGTGGGTTGCTAGTAGTGTTGATTACTCATTGTAGTTGATGCTAGTTGGTTTATTCGGTGAAAGATCATATGTTCAGATCCTTTATGCATATTAATACCCCTCTGATTATGAACATGAATATGATTTGTGAGTAGTTACATTTGTTCCTGAGGACATGGGAGAAGTCTTGCTATAAGTAGTCATGTGAATTTGGTATTCGTACGATATTTTGATGAGATGTATGTTGTCTTTCCTCTAGTGGTGTTATGTGAACGTCGACTAGATGACACTTCACCATTATTTGGGCGTAGGGGAAGGAATTGGGAAGTAATAAGTAGATGATGGGTTGCTAGAGTGACAGAAGCTTAAACCCTAGTTTATGCGTTGCTTCGTAAGGGGCTGATTTGGATCCACATGTTTCATGCTATGGTTAGGTTTACCTTAATACTTCTTTTATAGTTGCGGATGCTTGCAAGAGGGGTTAATCATAAGTGGGATGCTTGTCCAAGTAAGGGCAGTACCCAAGCATCGGTCCACCCACATATCAAATTATCAAAGTAACGAATATGAATCATATGAGCATGATGAAAACTAGCTTGACGATATTTCCCATATGTCCTCGGGTGCGTTTTCCTTTATATAAGAGTTTGTCCAGGCTTGTCCTTTGCTACAAAGGATTGGGCCACCTTGCTGCACCTTGTTTACTTTTTTTACTTGTTACCCGTTACAAATTACATTATCACAAAACTATCTGTTACCGATAATTTCCGTGCTTGCAGAGAATATCTTACTGAAAACTGCTTATCATTTCCTTCTGCTCCTCGTTGGGTTCGACACTCTTACTTATCGAAAGGACTATGATAGATCCCCTATACTTGTGGGTCATCAAGTCTCATACGATGCCATTTCAACGATTGTAGCACAAAAGCTCGAAATATTACAAGGTTCAAATTCCAGAGTTATATGGCTCAAATTCGAAGGTTACAAGGTTCAAATTGATATTAGAAATGAAATTCAGCTCATCAGCTGCAAACACTCATGCTAATCCACTGAACATGGATATCAGAGAGATTCAAACTAATATTACCACTTCTAAGTCTGGTTTCGGAACCTCATAATTTTTGCAAAGGGGTCAACCAGTGAGAAGTGATGTATGGGGTTGACACGATGACTTCCGATTACTCTGTCATCTGACATTCGAAAATGAAATTCAGCATTTTTGGAGCCTATTCCATTCTGCCGTAGCCACCGGAGCTGATCAACAAACCATTCATTTTTGTGAAATAAATGTAGGGCAAACCTCATTACCTTCAGCACCCTTGCTCCAACAACAAAGAACCTGGCGAATATAATCTCTGGCAAGGTCCCTGGATAGGAGTTCAAAGTAATTTCTGAGAGATGCAGATCTAGGCATTCGATGTGATTGTTATATTGTATCACATTATCCACCACTGGGCCTAATCTTATCAGCAAAAGAAGAAAACGTGTTAGTGCCTACATGCAGCTTTGAACACTACTACAGACCTATTTGGTTTGCAGGATCTGTAAAATTCACTAACGTGCCATCTTTGATCTGACATGATTAACATGGGCATTTGATTACAATCTAGAAAAATGTAGCCTTCTTCACAAGAGTTTGGAGTGTTTGAGAAGTTCCCTAAGAAAACTAGTACAGATGAATCCAAAGGATAAATGCTTATGGATTGTAACAATATGGATCAAGCAACCAATATGGGGGGGACATGTATGTACTGAAATCCTCCAAAAGTATCCTTCAGAAATCATAGTACATTGTCATTGTAAACTTGGAAAAGGGTGTCACAAATTGAACTCCCTTATGGTTAACATTTAATAGGAAAGGAACATCACCACAATATATAGCTTCTCCAGGCACGGAAGGCATCTCAGGAAACTGACAACTTGCTCCAGGTTGGGGCCGATAGATTCTAGTGCCAAGATCTTCACTGTGTGCAGTTTTAGGGTCATGCTTGTCGGAATCATTTTCTGGATGACAAACGAACATACATCTTCAAAATAAGAAATGATGTTAATTTGTATAAGGAGAGGTAGAAGGCGGCTGTTGTACCTGAACGGGTGTGGATCCAATAGCAAGTTCGGAGTATTTGTCAAACGAGTAGCCCACCACTGTCAATTTCGGCGCCAAAGTGACATGGATTCTTGTTGGATCTTCTTGATTAACTACAAGTAATCTCTCAAGTGCAGGTGTGTCCTCAATGACCATACCGTAGTACATGTCATGTGCTGTCTTCTTGCGGCACCAGCAACACACATAAATAGTCCGAAGAGTCATGGTGGTGATGTGGAAGCTACTGAACCGATTGATCGCCTAAGGACGAAGGTACTCGAGTGTTGTACATCCATGGAGCAGGCCCTCCATGTGACCATTTGGGAGGCAGACGACGACAAGCTCGAGGTGCTTCAGTCGTGGTAGAATAAGAGTGGGCGCGTCATTAAGGGGGATGGCAGTTCTTGAACTTGGCGACGCGTAGTGTGGGCGAGAGGCGGAGCGCGGACGTTGGTAGCGAGCGCATATGCCCATCATCAAAAGTTAGCTCCTTACCGTCGTCAAGATTGGCTCGGTCCTTACCATTGGAACAGAACTTGCCCATTCTAAGGCCTCTGGTTGGGCCAAGGTAACTGTCGAGGATCTTGGAGAACGCATCCAAGCTTATGCGATAGCCATGGCAGAGCTCGTGGGTGTCGATGAGGTCGAGAGGGGTGGAGTTCCATAGGGGGCGCTACCGCCGGGAAAGGACTGTTGTCCGTGCTCCATGTTTGATTGCGAGGAGGGAGATGATGACTGTCAACATGTCATCGGGGAGGCTGCTGATGAAGTCTAGGCCTGCTAGAGTCGCTTGTGGTTCTTGCTCGCCCCACCTCCGCTTGTTGGCAGCCCTATTCTCCATCTCCGAAGTCTCCTTGTCAGGGGTGCTTTCTGATAGAAGTGGGAGTATAGGGAATATTCAGTTAAAACATGGCAATAGAAAAAGGTATTGGTAACTAGAAGTTATTAGGTAGGAATATAGTAAGAAAATGGAATAACAATTGGTTGCTTAAATACTACACAATTCATTTGATATTGCTGGGTAAGTCAACATGCAGATACTTGAAAACAAAACATACTTCGAACAAAGTCTGGACGGATGATATCGTCAGGGAAGTTAGCATATATCTCATGATCAGGCTCTTTTATGTGCAGTGCAATTTTAGTGCCATCTTTCAGCACATAAAACTTAGAAATTTCTTTCCAATGGCCAGTGCCAAAATATGAGTCACCACGTTCATCAAGTCTTATAGTAGCAACGATTGTGAATCCATGGTTTGTGTTCAGTATGACATCCCTGCAGTCTTGATTTATGTAAAGGGAAAGATTGCGCACTACAAATTTTGTTGCATAGCAAGGGACGCGCTGCAGAAAATGGTAGGATTGTTAAAGAAAATATGGTAACATGCAAATATGGCCCCAAATTGAAAGAACTATACAGCAGTTGAAATCGAGGGGCAAAGATCTATAATTAAATAGATTGGGTAAACATGATGTCATGGAAATATGAGAGTAATCGAAAGAACAATACATCATTAGTTTTCCTAATAGAGAAAGAAGAGGGGGAAAATACCCTTTGACGTATATGGTGCATGTGGCACCTTTTATCCAAATGTAGCAATATTTAGTATATGTTCAGGAAAGTAGGCCATGCCAACCGATTTAGGGTGAGATTGAACATACCGTGTGCATCCTCAAGTCATCTGGTATGGTGAGATGGAACTCCATGGATGTCTGGCGAAGGTCGCAAAGTCCTGATGTGTCCGTGCACTGTACACTCTATGAATGAAAAAAAACCTCAAATCAGCTCGAATAAAAATGAATTCATGGCGATTTCGCCCAGGTGATTAAAGGAGGCAGATGAACTAGGATAAGAGATGAGATAATATCTCATTAAATTAGTTACCTTGTTGTCCATGAGGAAGAACCATCAGTATGGCGGATTCCCCAACCGAGCGGTGATGGGTCGACCGCGAGCAGCGTTGAGAAAGTCGATGGCGATAGGCGGCGACAAGCGGAAGTGGCGAAATGTGGTAGGGTTTGCGGGCAGCCTGGAGGCGGCGGCAGGTGTCAAGCTAAGTGGTTGTCGCCGCGATAGGCGGTGCCATGCATAGACGCGGAGGAGCTTGGCAGGTGTGAATGGGGACTGGAGGGGGTGGTGGGCGGGTTGAGGGTTTTTGTGACGTGGGAATGGTGAGGGTTTTATATTTTATTTTTTGAATTGGGTGGTGAGGGTTTTCTGTCCCACAAAGAATTTCGGAGGCAACGGTTTGCTAGAGCCAACCGTGTTTGATTGATGCAACAGGCAAAATGAAAGTCATTGCACACGGTTCCAATTTTGGGAACCGTGTGTGATTGACGTACTACCTCTGTCCTGGTTTAATGGCCCCCTTTGTAATTTGTACCAAATATTTAACTAAGAAACGTTTATGCATGTCATCAAAAATTATATCATTGAACACTATGTTCAAATACGCATCCAACGATATAATTTTTGTGGACCTGCACTAACATTTTGTTAGTTAAATCTTTGGTCAAAATTTAACACAAATTACAAAGGGGACCAATAAACCAGGATAGAGGTAGATTCCATCAACCGAACTGATTGCATCCATATCCCACATTTAGACATAAGTAAACATAGATTAAACATAATCAGACAAAGATAATAAGCATACACAAGCATAGTTCAATCGTCATTAAGCATACTCAAGCGTACATAGTTTCATCCCACATCTCATCTCTTCTGCTGGCACAATCCTGAAGCTTCTCCAGGTACTCGGCGTACGTGCCGTGCGCCACCCTGCGAGAATATTTCTGCTTGAAGGAGCCAACGGCCCGTCCTCTTGCATGCTCCAGTACAATTTGATACGCGTCATGAAGCTCGTGGTTGCAAAATGGGCATCGATAGCAGCCGTCCCAGGTCCTAATATTCCTGTTATGTATTCCCACATAAATCTCCCTCAAGATTTGCCTCTTGTACCTCCTCTGGCCATCTTCATCCTCGCTGTCCACATCGTCAGACAACGCCTATACAAATAGTAGAACAAATTTGGCATCGAATCAATGTTTACATGACGTGAAGTAGGATTAGGAATTTATGGATATTTTTATACATATCCAGAGATTATGGTTCGATTTTTAAGCACAGTCGTCTATGTACAGACCAGTCTTGAAGAAAATAATGGCACAAACATATATGTAGGTCATTCAAAATCAATTGTCAAGTCCTGGCTAGGAATTATTAGCACGAACACAAACCCTAGTCGGATTACTAGCAGAAATCATTTGCACAGATGAAACAACTAATCACTTATCACTTGTACCCTTCAAACAATCAATACACTACACGGATCTAACGAAACTTACTCAGATTTCATGGATTGGGAGAACATAACCATAGGATTTGTATTCCAAAAGGGGGGAGGCAGGAGTAACCAGAGAAACCCTAGGATCTATTCGACACAGGGTTGTCTTTTTATTGTATGAAATGTAAGCGCCATGTAATTGCTTTACTTTATCGCTATGCGTTAGCAATAGTTGTAGAAGCAATAGTTGGTGAGACGACCCTGACGAAACGATGGAGATTAAGGTGTCGAGCCGGTGACGATGGAGATCATGACGATGCTTTGGAGATGGAGATCATAAGTACAAGATGATGATGACCATATCATGTCACATATCTTGATTACATGTGATATTTATCCTTTCTGCATCTTATTTTGCTTAGAACGGCGGTAGCATTATAAGATGATCCCTTCACTAAATTTCAAGATAAAAGTGTTCTCCTCGATTATGCACCATTGCCAAAGTTCGTCGTTTCGAAGCACCTCGTGATGATCGGGTGTGGTAGACTCTATGTTCTTATACAGCTGGTGTAAGACAGTTTTGCACATGCAGAATACTTGGTTTAAACTTGATGAGCCTAGCATGTACAACCATGGTCTCGAAACACCAGAGACTGAAAGGTCGAACGTGAGTCATATAGTAGATATGATCAACATAGAGATGTTCACCATTGATGACTACCCCATCTCATGTGATGATCGGACATGGGTTAGTAGATTTGGATCATGTATCACTTAGATAACTTGAGGGATGTTTATTTAAGTGGGAGTTCATTAGTAATTTGATTAATTGAACTTAATTTATCATGAACTTAGTCTTAATAGTTTTGCATATCTATGTTGTAGATCAATGGCCCGAGCTACTGTTCCCCTGAATTTTAATGCGTTCCTAGAGAAAGCTAAGTTGAAAGATGATGGTAGCAACTACACATACTAGGTCCGTAACTTGAGGATTATCCTCATTGCTGCACAAAAGAATTATGTCCTTGATGCACTGCTAGGTGACACACCTGCTGCAGGAGCTACTCCAGATGTTTTGAACGCCTGACAGGCTCGACCTGATGTCTACTCAATAGTTCAGTGTGTCATGCTTTACGGCTTAGAACCGGGACTTCAAAGACGTTTTGAACGTCATGGAGCATGTGAGATGTTCCAAGAGTTGAAGTTAATATTTCATGCAAATGCCCGGGTTGAGAGATATGATGTCTCCAACAAGTTTTATAGCTGTAAGATGGAGGAGAATAGTTTTGTTAGTGAACACATACTCAAAATGTCTGGGTATCATAACCACTTGACTCAGCTCGGAGTTGATCCTCCAGTTAATAGTGCTATTGACAGAGTTCTTCAGTCACTGTCACCAAGCTACAAAGGCTTCGTGATGAACTATAATATGCAAGGGATGAAAAAAATGATTCCTGAGCTCTTCGCAATGCTTAAGGCTGCGGAGGTAGAAATCAAGAAGGAGCATTAAGTGTTGATGGTTAACAAGACCACTAGTTTCAAGTAAAAGGGCAAGGGACATAAAGCTGGAATGGCAAGCAAGTTGACACTCTTGGGAAGAAGCCCAAAGCTGGACCCAAGCCTGAAACTGAGTGCTTCTACTACAAAGGGAATGGTCACTGGAAGCGGAACTGCCCCAAATACTTGGCGGATAAGAAGGATGGCAAAGTGAACAAAGGTATATTTGATATACATGTCATTGATGTGTACTGTCACGACCGGTTTTCCAATAAAAATATTTATTGAGAAACCAATCTTTTGAGTCCAGTATGAGAGAAATCCTCCTCACTGGTAGACAGATTCTTGATACAATAAGCCAATAGCATAAAATATATTACAGGGTCGAACTACGGTTGCTCAACCAAATTATTACAAGCACGCCAATAATTATACATAATGGAGGACATGACACAGTGGTGTGGAGGCATACTACTGACTCGAGGATAGGGCAGTGGTGGAGAAACACAGCGGGGAGAGAAATACAAGACTCTAAGTCTGTCATCTCATCGAGCGTCGAGGTGAGGCTCAATGAATTTATTTGGTAGCGGAAGCGGATATAAAACAGTGACCAAATCCAGGGTCGCACGAGACTGACTGGGACTCCTCTAGGTGTCGGACTCGCTATCAAACTCTTCATCCATGAGATCGCCTTTGTCAGCATCTGGCCAAATCAACAAGCCAGTGAGTACTTTGAAAGTACTCGCAAGACAGTTCGGACGTAAGATATAACAAATGCATGCATGGATGCGTCATGAATAATTCACCAATGTACATTAAAAAATTAGCATAACAAGGTAAGTAAAAGGGAAACGGCGGTAGTCTGCCTGAAATCCCAACAAAACATAAATAACTACCGATCGGGTGTCTGAAGCGACGCCTCGAAAGGTGAATAAATAAATATAAGGAAATGATGCCACAGTCGGGCATCTTAGCGACACCACATAAAGGGCTTTAAAAGAAATACCACAGTCGGACGTTGGGGCGACATCACAGAAAGGGCTTTAAAAGAAATGCCACAGTCGGACGTCGGGGCGACATCACAGAAAGGGCTTTAAAAGAAATGCCACAGTCGGACGTCGGGGCGACATCACAGAAAGGGCTTTAAAAGAAATGCCACAGTCAGACGTCGGGGTTACATCACAGAAAGGGCTTTTAAAAGAAATGCCACAGTCGGACGTCGGGGCGACATCACAGAAAGGGCTTTTAAAAGAAATGCCACAGTCGGACGTCGGGGCGACATCACAGAAAGGGCTTTTATTCGCAAGGAAATAATACTCATAATAAATGTTCAATTCATGAGAATAAATGGGTTAGTCCATCCACAGGAATAATCATTTAACCGGACTTAGCACTCATGCGATTCACCGGAGTCTCTGTCATCAAAACTGACATTTGATCAGGATAAGATAATATCGATCTAGGACATGGAATAGATGATTTGGAGAAATATATGACTCTGCAGAGTTTGTACAAAATTATTCCCACAGCCAACGGATTTCCGTAGTCACGAAGGACTAGTTCCGTTTACGATATTTCGGAAGAAAACACAGCTAGCTACTACACACCCATCCTACCTCTCGATGCTAGGAATCACCCTAGATATCGTCCAAGAAAAACTTTTGAGACGGGGAGATCACAATCTCGAATAGCATGGGATCAAATTTATATACGCGCGCTCTAAGGGGTGCCCCCCTCTCGGTCCCAACCGGAAACACCCATGCCCCCTGACCGGATGACTGGCTTTAATCCAGGGCCATGGAACCATTATCACGGCCTCTCCTTTTGGTGTGTACCAGAAAAGCGGTTTGCAACTTACTAAACCATATTCCTTGCGGAAAACATGTGGTAGTACAGGGAAGGAAATGAGAGGAACTGGACCGATACGGTTTGACACTGAAGTCACATAGTCTGGCATATGACTGGCATGCTACGACACTGCCATCTTACCCATCCTCATGCCAACACATGGCCATTCATACTCACATGCATCCACTTATGGATCATCGAGCTCACTTACCTCAATATTGCATAAAATAACGTTCATCGATATGCTCCTCAACATGCCATGAAACTAACTAAATGCAAAACATGCCAAGACACTCATCATATCAAAAGTTCAAACATGCTTGCCTGGTTCAGAGTAGTCGGAGCCTAGCTCGGTGAAGTTCACGGCTCCGTCACCTCCTTCGGTATATACGGTATAAAGAAAATATATGCGCTACCGTAAATACCAAGGAGTGCACAAAAAGTATTCCAAATATTTTTCAAATAAATCTGGTAAAAAACTAGACAAAATTTTAAAGAGAACAGAAAAAGAATCAATCAAAAATACCTTTCTGTTTAAAAGTTATAAAGGTTTTTGCCCAGGGACTCATCTGTAATGAAACAGAAAGTTTCCAGGGCTAGCTTATAAAAACAGAAACGCTTCGGCAGAAACTACGCCAGCCCAAAGGGAAAGCGCATTTGGCAGAAGGCGTTTTCAGAAAACGCTTCGTTTAGAAAGACAGAGAGGCTGACAGCGGGTCCCGCTTGTCAGGTTTGAACTTTCAAAAAGGGGGAAACAAAGCTCGTCGGCGCCCGAGAGCCGCGGTGGTCGCCGGCGGCGATCCACGGCGAGGCAGGGGGATCGGAGGGTACCTCCGAGTTTAGGGCGCCATTCCGCGTCGGTTGGTGGTGGTGGTGGTCGCCGGTGAGTACCACGTCGACGGCGAGCCTGGCTCCGGCGGACGGCGGCTCGGGTGGTTGCGGACTTCGTCGGAGAGAGCTGTGAAGATCAAATTGAGGAGGGGGTTAGGCTCCTGGTAGCTAGAGGGAGTAATTGATGGGGTTAGAGCGCCGGAGATGGCCTCACCGGAGCGAATCGTGGTGGAGGCCGAGGCGGATCGGGGCGGCCGGAGTTGGGGGAGGAGACCTCCTCGAGGTCCTCCTAGTGGCCTGGCAGGGTGTTGGTGAGGAGTGGTGATGATGCGTGCACGAGGGTGAGCTCGGGGGCCCTTTATATAGGCGGCCCGAGGCGGTTGCCGTGAACGGGGTCTCCGGCGAGTGATTACGGCGATGCTGTGGTTGGGCAGTGGGATTAGGGGCTTGGGCATCGCCGTTGAGGTCCACCGGTTCCATTTAGGTGCTAATCGGGCTGGGATTTGGTGCTATGGGCGAGCTCGACGGAACGGGGGTGGCGCGGCCTGTCGGCGGCAGGGAGCACGTTCCGTGCTTGCCGGGCCACGGCGACGGTGCCACGGGCGTGCGCTGGCATGGCAGGGACACGCGGAGAGCCAGGGGGTGTTGGGCGGCGCCGGGTGGCGTGGTGAGAGGGCTCGGGCCCTTGTTGGCCGCCACGGAAGGTGCAGCCACCGCAGGAGCTTCCAACGCCGGCGAGGCTCGTTGCTAGCGACGCCAGGAATCGGCCAAGCGTGCGTGCGGGGTGCTGGCCAGGGAGAAGAGGCTGCGTGCAACGCGCCAGGGCGCACTGTGGCCGCGTGACCGAGTCTGGCGAAGGAAAAAAATGACTGAATCTCTGAACTTTCTGAACTTGCAAAGGAACAGTGCAGCTCAGGTGTTCGACAGAATGTTTTTGGCCTCTGGGGATTTTTCATTGAGCTGATTTTTGGTGGAGTGGCTACTCATTGCTCCAGTAGGCTGCCTGATTTTTGGTGAAATTTTTGGAGAAGTGTAGGTATGAATTTCGCCAAATTTGGCAAATCTGGTCCAAACTTTCAGCGACTGAAATTTGAAATATTTGAAAAGAGGAGGAGTGGATCAAGATGGTTCTGGGTTGTGGGTACAAAGGACTATCCAGGAGAGTTGGTTTGAGGTCAAAACTCAAATGCAAAAGGGTACTTGCTTTGAAAATCACTCAGGCTCCAAATAATTTTCAGAAATGATTTGAGGGGAAAAATAATTAGAATAAAATCCAAAACTTGTTTGGATTAGTTGGGACATAGAACTTAGGTTGATTACAAGGAGGAGGGGAGGTTTTGGAGGGGTTTCACCACATGGGCAAAATACAGAGTCATGGGTGGTTTTCAAGATATGAAAATCCCAAGTTTTTCATAGAGTTTCTTTTTAAAAGAAAAAGATTAAACTCCCAAAATAAATTTGAGAGGGAACCAACAGAGAAAAAGTTTCAAAAGATCAAACACCAAAGTTTGAAAAAGATAAAATCCTTGCCAAAGCAAAGGAAGTTTTTTTTAAGAGGAACGTTTTCTGAAAAAAATTAAATGGCCTCTTTTCAAAAAAAAACCACAAAGTTTTTGCTGAAGACCAAATAAAATTTTTTGTAGTGTCACAACACCTACCCCCTTAGGAAAAATCTCGTCCCCGAGATTTCAACTGTTCCTCAAATAAGTGTGGATGCTCTGTCCGAAGAAAATCCTCTCTTTCCCAAGTTGCTTCACTGTCGGTGTGATTGCTCCACTGGACTTTGAAAAACTTGATGGTCTTCTGTCGGGTCCTCCTTTCAGACTCCTCTAATATTCTTACGGGACGTTCCCGATAAGTGAGGTCTGGCTGCACGTCAATGTTTTCATGGGATACTTGTTTCTCTGGGTTGCTTACGCACTTCCTCAATTGCGAGACATGGAACACGTCGTGGACATCGGATAATTCCTCGGGTAAGTCTAGCTGGTAGGCTACAGTGCCTCTTCGTGCCACTATGCAGAATGGTCCAATGAATCTTGGTGCTAACTTTCCTTTAATCTTAAACCGTTGCAGTCCTCTCATAGGTGATACTCGTAGGTACACGAATTCACCGGGTTCGAAGCTGACCCTACGATGTTTCTGATCATAATAACTCTTCTGTCGACTTTGAGCGGTCTTAAGTCGGTCTCTGATTAGCTTGACCTTTTCCTCGGCTTCTCTGAGCATGTCTGGTCCAAAGATGCGGCTGTCTCCGGTCTCTGACCAATTTAACGGGGTACGACATCTTCATCCGTATAAAGCCTCAAATGGTGCCATTTGTAGGCTGGCCTGGTAGCTATTGTTGTACGCGAACTCGGCGTATGGCAGGCTTTCTTCCCAACTGGTTCCATATGTGAGGACACATGCTCTCAGCATGTCTTCTAAAACCTGGTTTACGCGTTCTGTTTGTCCATCAGTCTGTGGGTGGTATGCGGTACTGAAGGCTAGTTGGGTTCCCAGAGCCTGTTGTAAATGCTCCCAAAATCTTGAGACGAACTGAGTGCCTATGTCGGATATTATAGTCTTCGGGACACCGTGCAGACAAACTATGCGGGAAAGATAAATCCTGGCAAGCCTCTGAGTGGTGTGGGTCGTCTTTATTGGAATAAAGTGTGCCACTTTGGTTAACCTGTCAGTGATGACCCATATGGCATCATTCCCGTGTCGTGACCGAGGTAGTCCGACAATGAAATCCATCCCTATTTCATCCCATTTCCACTCAGGTATTTTGTTCGGTTGCAGTAGTCCGGCTGGTCTCTGATGCTCGGCTTTTATGCGTTGACATGAGTCGCAACATGCAATGAAGGCGGCTATGTCCCTCTTCATACCGTGCCACCAAAATCTTTCCTGAATATCTTTATACATTTTGGTTCCTCCAGGGTGGATTGAATATGGAGTGGTGTGTGCTTCAGCTAAAATTTGCTGTTTAAGGTCTTCTATGTTTGGCACGCAGAGCCTTTCTCCGTACCATAATATTCCTTCATTGTCTATGACGAATTCCAAGGCCTTGCCCATACTCAACTTTCTTTTGATGCCTTCGATGCTGGTGTGACCGGGCTGAGCTTCTTTGATTTTCTCCACAAGGTCGGGTTGTATTTCCAAGTTTGATATGGTGCCTTCTGCTACCATTATCAAGTTGAGCTTGGCAAATTCTTGTTGGAATTCGGGCCTCAAGCTGTGCAGCTTGTTTTCGTCGGAGCTGGGGTTCCGACTAAGGGCATCGGCCACTACATTTGCTTTCCCTTGATGGTAATGGATACCAACATCATAATCCTTTACTAACTCCAACCAACGTCGTTGCCGTAAGTTTAGTTCTGGCTGTGTGAAAATATATTTGAGACTATTGTGATCCGTATATATTTCACATCGATTCCCAAGTAAGAAATGCCTCCATTCCTTGAGTTCATGAATAACTGCTGCCATTTCTAAGTCATGAGTGGGATAGTTTTCCTCATGCTTGCGAAGTTGCCTTGAAGCGTAGGCGACAACCTTGCCTTCCTGCATCAACACGCATCCGAGACCCTTTCTGGACGCGTCACAATATACTTCAAAATTCTTGTGTATGTCGGGTACAATTAATACCGGTGCTGTCGTTCTTGAGCAACTGTGTCATAGGCTTGGCTCTGGTGGAAAATCCTTCAATAAATCTGCGGTAATATCCTGCCATTCCCAAGAAACTCCGTATGTCTGTTACGCTGGCTGGTGACTTCCAGCCAAGTACGGCCTTGACTTTCTCTGGGTCCACTGTGATACCGTCTTGGGTCAGCACGTGGCCTAGAAAGCCTACTTGTCTTAGCCAAAATTCGCACTTGCTGAACTTGGCATACAATTGGTGTTTTCTTAGCTCTCCTAGAACAATCCTGAGATGTTCTGCGTGCTCTTCTGGTGTCTTGGAGTATACCAGAATATCGTCGATGAATACCACGACGAACTTGTCCATAAACTTCATAAATACTTTGTTCATGAGGTGAACAAAATATGCTGGGGCGTTAGTTAATCCAAATGGCATCACTGTGAACTCGTACAGTCCATATCTGGAGGTGAAGGCTGTTTTGGGGATATCTTCCGTTCGTACCTTCAATTGATGGTATCCTGACCTTAAGTCAATTTTTGAGAATACCTTGGCCTAAGCGAGTTGATCAAACAAATCGTTTATCCTTGGCATCGGGTATTTGTTTTTGACTGTGACCATGTTAAGTGCTCGATAGTCAATACACAATCTCAGCGTTCCATCCTTCTTTTTGGCAAATAAAATTGGTGATCCCCAAGGTGAGGAGCTGGCTCGAATGTATCCCTTGTCCAGTAATTCCTTTATTTGTTTCTTCAACTCGATCAACTCGGATGGTGCCATTCTGTATGGTTTCTTGTATATGGGGGTGGTTCCTGGTGCTAGCTCAATGCTGCATTCTATCTCTTGGTCTGGTGGCATGCCTGGTAGCTCTTCAGGGAATACATCTGGAAATTCACACACTACTGGAACCTTGTTTAGCTCAGAAACGTCCACCTTATTCAATCTCGGTTGCCGGGGTATTTTTCCTTCCTTGGCTGATACTCTTATTGTCTTCCCTTGGTGGTGTGTGAAAATTACGGTCCTGTTGAAACAGTCGATAAACCCCTTGTTGGTGGTTAGCCAATCCATCCCTAGGATGACATCCAGTCCTTTATTTTCCAACACAATAAGATTTGCGTGAAACTCCAATCCTTTGAACTCAATGACCACATTCTGACAGTAATTCTGAGTAACTTGCTGAATCCCAGGGGACTTGATGATCATGGATTTCTCCAAGGGAAGCATCGAAAAATTATTTTGCAAAGCAAAACTTTTTGAAATGAAAGAGTGAGAAGCTCCAGAATCAAACAAAACCATTGCAGGTATTGTGTTGACAGGAAACGTACCGAGTACAATATCCGGAGCATTTTGTGCCTCCTCTTTGGTTACGTGGTTCAGATGACCCTTCATGTGGTTATTGTTGGGATTGAAATTGTTTCGCTTGGGCGCGGAATTGTTGCCGCCGTTGTTCGGCTTTGGGGTTGAATTCCTTGGCTTGGGGCACTGTTTGGCATAGTGCCCTTCTTCTCCACAAGCGTAACAGGTAACGCCGGGGCGATAGGTGAATTCCTTGTCCCTTGCATGAAAATTCTTGATTGGGCGTGAGACATTGGATGAGGATTTGTGTGTCCCACCCTTTTGAAAATCTGTCTTGCTTTGGTGATTGCGAGCATGGTTAGTCTGGTCCCTTTTTCGCTTGCGGATGTCTTCCAGACTGCGTCTCTCATTTTCCAGAGTAATGGCTTTGTCCACCAGTGTTTTAAAATCAGGAAAAGTGTGCACGACCAGTTGGCATTTAAGCACGGGCGCCAGACCGTCAAGGAATTTCTCCATCTTCTTGATTTCAGTCATACGCTCTTCATTGGCGTAGCGGGACAATAGAGTAAATTGACTGTTGTAATCTGACACTATCATGTTCCTTTGTTTGAGGTCATCGAACTCTCTCTTCTTGATTTTCATAATACTCTTAGGAATGTGTGCACCACGGAAACCTTCCTTGAAATCATCCCAGGTTATGTCATTTTCGTTGGGATGCATGTGTAGAAAATTCTCCCCTGTGAGATAGTGCGGAGCATACAATACCTTTTCGGGGTCTGAACATTTTTCAATAATTAATTTTCTCTCCATATCTCGAAGCCAGTCCTCGGCTTCAAGAGGTTTGTCAGTGTGAGAAAATGTTTGAGGACGTGTCTTCTGTAGCTCAGATAACTTGGAATGCTGCTGATACTGTCCATGGTGATTTCCCATGTTGATGACTTGGTTCATCATTTCACGATGTTGTTGCTGACTCTGTTCATAAAGGCGGCACATTTGTGAAAGTGCCGATTCACTGCCCTGTTGGCTTGACTGTCCCTGAGTGAACTCGTTGCTGGGTTGTGCATCATAATTTTCCTCTGGTGGAATTGGCATGGAGCGAGTCCAAGGACGAGACATTTTTCACTCTGGGGATATATTGTAAAACCCATAAGAAAAGCGGAAAGAGTCGCAAAAACAAATCCATAAAATGCATAAAGCTGGCAATTACAATTAAATAACCAAGCTTACTTAAGAAAAACAAATCGACTTGCGCACGGAGAAGGACTGCTCATTACATATCTTACACGCGGGCGGTAATTATACAATACATCACTCAGGATATGCATACATAATCCTGACATGTTATTTAGGCTAGTGCACTTCTCCAGATCCTACATGATGCGCAAACAGGCTACTTCTCACAACCTATGTACACATCTTACAAAGCGGTACATTACATGGCAGCTAGGCGTACTCAGGCAGAGATATTGACGACCTCCTTTCCCCTGCCGAGGGCGAGGCGTAGCGAGGTTGGGGACTCGACTTCCTCCTCGCTAATGGGCTCCATGCGTGTAGTGTTGCGCAGAGTGGACGGAGCGGTTGCCAGGGGCGGAGCTATACGTACAGGAGTGGGCGCGAAGGGTGGTGCAGTGCGCGCTGGGGTGGGTGCAATGACTTGGTTGAATTCTTCGGTAGAAGGCAGGCGACGAGTAGGCGTATAAGATGCTGAGGACGAGACCAAAGTCAGTGGCGGTGCGATGGGTAGGAGCTCCCTCCTGTTGGCAGCACAGCCATGAACTGAGTCCATGCGGGTAGCTATGAAGTCGTCCACCAGGTTGTCGAAGGCTGCCTCCAGGGCCCGGAGATACTCAATGAGCATCTCAAAAGCCTCGTCTCGTTCTCCTCTGGGGCAGGAGTATGCGTAGTGACAGGTGTAAGGCACATGGCACGGAAGATAACGGTAACGACGAGTCTTCATCACGGGGAGGACATCCCTGAGACGAGCTATCGCCTCGCGGGCTGCCATCTACATAGCATGCCTCTCCGTAGGCATGGCTCTTCCCACGAACCGGAAGCGGCGTAACTCACCACGCCCTCCCTTGAACTGCACCGCGGCCTGGTGCATGGTCAGACTGTCGTTGACTCGGTGCTGGCAGAGTGTGAAAACTGGGCGCACAGATGGCCCCATCGCGACCTGAACGATGAAGGAAAGAAGCTTGATGAAACCATCGGGCACGTTGGCGAAGGTCTAAGACTCGCAGCTGTTGTCGGCCATCTACAAAAGTAGGCAAAAATTCTGCATGGTCAGATCATAAATTTATGCTGACTGACAGAAAATGACTACAATTGCAAAAAATATAAATTATCTCTATCATGCTAATAACCAATTAGCGATCGCACCTAGTGGCTTTCTACAGTCAGCCTGGCTCTGGTACCAAGCTTGTCACGACCGGTTTTCCAATAAAAATATTTATTGAGAAACCAATCTTTTGAGTCCAGTATGAGAGAAATCCTCCTCACTGGTAGAGAGATTCTTGATACAATAAGCCAGTAGCATAAAATATATTACAGGGTCGAACTACGGTTGCTCAACCAAATTATTACAAGCACGCCAATAATTATACATAATGGCGGACATGACACAGTGGTGTGGAGGCATACTACTGACTCGAGGATAGGGCGGTGGTGGAGAAACACAGCGGGGAGAGAAATACAAGACTCTAAGTCTGTCATCTCATCGAGCGTCGAGGTGAGGCTCGATGAATTTATTTGGTAGCGGAAGCGGATATAAAACAGTGACCAAATCCAGGGTCGCACAAGACTGACTGGGACTCCTCTAGGTGTCGGACTCGCTATCAAACTCTTCATCCATGAGATCGCCTTCGTCAGCATCTGGCCAAATCAACAAGCCAGTGAGTACTTTGAAAGTACTCGCAAGATAGTTCGGACGTAAGATATAACAAATGCATGCATGGATGCGTCATGAATAATTCACCAATGTACATTCAAAAATTAGCATAACAAGGTAAGTAAAAGGGAAACGGCGGTAGTCCGCCTGAAATCCCAACAAAACATAAATAACTACCGATCGGGTGTCTGAAGCGACGCCTCGAAAGGTGAATAAATAAATATAAGGAAATGATGCCATAGTCGGGCGTCTTAGCGACACCACATAAAGGGCTTTAAAAGAAATACCACAGTCGGACGTCGGGGCGACATCACAGAAAGGGCTTTAAAAGAAATGCCACAGTCGGACGTCGGGGCGACATCACAGAAAGGGCTTTAAAAGAAATGCCACAGTCGGACGTCGGGGCGACATCACAGAAAGGGCTTTT